>NC_079446.1:44160892-44208392 GCF_903798145.1 Danio aesculapii | reverse complement strand
TGGAGCGTGTAAGCTAATGAATGTATTTGATAACGGCGGCTGTTCAAATATGAGCTTTATGAACGCAGGAAATGAGCGGAGCTGCTTCCTGTTGCTGTCAGACGTGAGTGTAAGTGTGTTTGAGTGTGTTTGTCGTGGAGAGAAAAGGAGACGAGTGACAGCGAGAGACCAGAGCTTTAATTGCTCTAGATTAATAACAATTAGAGATGATGCTGGAGAGGAGAGAAGAGGAGACATCACAGGACTGGGACATCACACACACACACACACACATACAAACACACACACACACACACACGCAAACAAACATATGCGTACACATATATACACACACACACACACATGCATAATGTCTTGATAATATTAAAAATCTTTTTAAAATCATTCAAATATATAATGCTATTATCAGGGGACAGTGGTGGAACTGTGGATATATACATACTATATAACTATATTATACTATACTATACTATACTATACTATACTATACTATAGTTTTAGTTTAGTTTAAAATTTTATGAATCCCCTTGGGGCATGACATGATGGTGCTTCACATATAACAAGAATGACACACTTAATAAACACCAAAACTAAACATCAAGTACACAAACAAAAAACTTGACAATAACAATAATTTCTAATAATAATAACTAATAATATAAAAATGATAATCGATTAAATACAATTTATAAGGATTTGTGGAAAATCTTATTGTCCTTAGACATTCTCATATGATAAATATTATTAAATAATTATAAATGATAAATAATAATAATAATGATAAACATTTACAGAATTCATATAAACTCCTAAATTCAAAATATTAATACAAAGTGATACTACAATATTAGATCCTTAAAATGCATACCCTATATTATTTTATGTTACATTAATACATTACATTACATATAACATTGCTGTATTACAATTTACACACATCTATACATTATATATACACAATATATATATATATATATATACACAATATATATATATATATATACACAATATATATATATATATATATATATATATATATATATATATATATATATATATATATATATATATATTCATTAATTTTTGGCTTTCCTTTATTAATCTGTTATGAATGAACTGCCAACTTATCCAGCATATGTTTTATGCAGCGGCTCCCCTTCCAGCTGCAACCCAACACTGGGAAATACACATACACTATGATCATCTATACCACGTCTTTGGACTGGGGGGGAAACCGGAGCACCGGGAGGAAACCGTGATGCCATATATATATATATATATATATATATATATATATATATATATATATATTTATATATATATACATATATTTACATATATACACACATACACAGTTGAAGTCAGAATTATTAGCCCCCTTTGATTTTTTTTTTACCTTAATTACCTGCCTAGTTAACCTAATTAACCTAGTTAAGCCTTTAAATGTCAATTTAAGCTGTATAGAAGTGTCTTGAAAAATGTCTAGTCAAATATTATGTACTGTCATGTATTAGAAATGAGTTATTAAAAATATTTATGTTTAGAAATGTGTTAAAAAAAAATCTTCTCTCCGTTAGGGGAGCTAATAATTCAGGGGGCTAATAATTCTGACTTCAACTGTGTATATATATATATATATATATATATATATATATATATATATATATATATATATATATATATATATATATATATAAAACTAATTGAAAATATGAACAAAAGATAACCCTTGTGTGCTGTTGGGGATGTTTTTTTATCCTCTCTGGGGTGATATAGAGTCTTAATTTGGCCATAACTTTTCCTGTGTTTCAGCTAGCAGAATGATTTTTGGTGACAAATCTTATTTTGACATGAATGTTGGGAAAATGCTTTGAAATTAAATTTTAATTTGCTGTTATGCTCCATATAACTTTTTTATCTAAAGGGTTAATGGGGCCAAATGATGATCAACAGTAAAAATTACAAATTTTGCCTCCTCCCAACAGGGAAAACCACCAACAATCAAAAACGCATGATTATATGTCATGATTTTGCAATGGAAAAAAACATGTTGTTACTAACCTTTCACATGTCCAATACTGTGATAAAAGGTTAAAAAATTCAGTCCACAATTACTTTTTTATAATGAAAATTTGTTTGTTTTTTTCACCAAATCAGTGACATCATTTATCAATTTGGCAATTAAAGATCCTGTACTTAAAAAAAATCTGATGCATTTTAGAGCAGTTTAATTTAGTGCATGTTTTCATTTCAATAGTGACAAGGGTTAAATAGACAGATGGAAAGAGGGTGGGGGAGTGGAAAACTGGATGGCAAATAAAATATAATACAAAATGGGAATATATATATATATATATATATATATATATATATATATATATATATATATATATATATTATATATATATATATATATATATATATAAACAATTACGAGTATCATGATAACATATAACACCTACACTGAAAAAAAATATTCAAAGATGATTCCTTGGATTTACTCAAATTTTTTTACGTTAAGTGGTTGTAAACAATTTATTTTGGCTGAATTTAAACAATCAAATTAAGTTGAACATTGCTCAATTTAATTTGTTTGTTTAAATTCAACACAAATCAATTGTTTGCAACAGTTTTGCATGCAACCCTTTTTTCAGTGTACCATGTTTAGACATCTAGAACTTGTTCATTGAAATGCTTTCATTATTATTATTTACTACAGTAGCATTAGTCAAATACTGTAAATGAATGAACCAACAAAAATACTGTAGTAAATTAAAGCAACTAATTCCAAAAATAAAATGCTGTAGTAATTTGAAGTGTATGTGCAGGTCTGTGTGCAGTTTGGTGCCCTCAGTATGAAGTGCTGTACTGTGTTAAAGTCCAGTTGGGGGTAAACTGCCCTGGCAGCCGCTGCTGGTCCAGAGCCCAGAATCTGAGAGGATGATGCCCATCGCCAAGCAGCGCCCAGCGGGTAACTGGAGACTGGATCTCTGGACAGACTGCAGCTATGAGGACCAGACACTTCCCAAACACACATTTCAGCAAGAAAAGAATCTCATTCATCGCCTGATCTATATATGTACCTTTCTTTTATTATTATTTCATCATTTTTTAATCATATCATGCACTCATTTTTGGCTACAATCTCATGTAATGTCTTTAAGTAAGACACTGCAGGCAAAAACATTTTTATGCATCTGCACGGTAAAAAAATGATATGACAAAAAGTCAAGACGACAACTATCTTTATGTTGCTTTAACTTAGTTTAATAAGTTGATCAGGATTTCACCTACATTTTAAAGTTATACGAAGTTTAATTTAGTGCTGTAACTAAATTTAATAAGTTAATTAGGTTTCTTTTTCAGGTTATTTTATATAACCTTTGAAGTTATTAATTCATTCATTTTCTTTCGGCTTAGTCTCTTTATTAATCAAGGGTCGCCACAGCGGAATGAACCGGCAACTTATCCAGCATATGTTTTACACATGCCCTTCCAGCTGCCACTCAGTTCTGAGAAACATCAATACACTACGGCCAATTTAGCTTATTCAATACCCCTATAGCACATGTGTTTGGACTGTGGGGGAAACCGGAGAACCCAGAGGAAACCCACGCAAACAAGGGGAGAACTTGTAAACTCCACACAGAAATGCCAACTGACCCAGCCGAGGCTCGAACCAGCAACCTTCTTGCTGTGAGGTGACAGCACACTGCCCCATTGTTTTAATCAGTCAAGTGATACAACTTAATATTTGTAGTCAGTTTGACTAATGAAAGTTGAGATGACTCAATTTTCATTTGATTCATGTAAACAATTTAAGGCACTAAGATTTCAGTGTATCCAACCATCAGATTTTTGTGCTAGAAATGTATGCAAATTATGCAAAGCAATACCTCATTTGCATATTTTACATAACATTTTTTGTGATACAAAAAAACCCTGTGCAAATCATAATGTACTCAATCAACTGGAGAAGTAATGTTAGTTTGTTGTTCGCCTATTGACTTGTGCAGTGTGTGCAGAGAGTGTCAAGAACTGTGCTGAAATCTCTGATTAAAACAAGTGCTTTAAAGCAGTTATTGTTTCCTCCAGTGTCTCCAGCACCTGCGCAAAGTGTGATAAGTCTGTCTGACATGAGAGCGTGTGTTTGGTCTCCTGCTGATGGTGTGACTGGAGCTGAAGAGCACTGGCGGTCCTCGTGAACCCACCTCTGCGCTAATGACGCGGCTGGGAAGTTTTCGGTAATGAGGCTCCACGCAGGAGATCCTGCAGTTGGGAATGCACACGCAGCCATATGTGGGGCCATTGTTGCATGCATTAACATACGGCAGGTCAAGTTAACATATGCAGCCTAAGAAATGACTAATGACTTATCACATGCATATTATTTTTGGACTTTCCTAAGAGCGTGCAACCTTTCAGAGGAGCAAGTGAGAACGTGAGAAAAAAGGAAAAGCCAAAAAAATAAATAATAGTTTGTGCCTCATCAACTGTCAAGATTACATGTGAAGACAGACATAAAGAAATGCGTAAAAATGGGAAGTTACTTGTTTGGAGAAAAGATGAGTGATTTTTGAACTTGCTATTCAAAGCCAAACTTATCACAGCAAAAAAACAAACAAACAAAAAAAAATACTTGACCAACCTGTAAAATGCAAAATGATTCAATTCTTATTCAGGTCTGAATACTGATTTGATGGATGGATGGATGAACAGGACAATGGATAGATGGATGGATGATTGGACAGACAGATAAATCAATGGAAGGATAATTACACAGGAGTGAATGATAGATAAACAGTACAATAGATAGATGGATATAAAAACAGGACAACAGGTATATAGTTGGGTGGATAGATGGATGGATGGATGGATAAACAGATGGATATACAGGGTAATGGGTGGATAAATGGATGGATAAATGGATGGATATAAAAATGGACGGATGGATAGATTTACAGGATAATATATGGATGGATGGATGCATGGATGGATGGATGGATGGATGGATGGATGGATGGATGGAGAAACAGATTGATATAAAGGGCAATAGATGGATGGATTGATAAATAAATGGATGGATGATCATTGGATGGACAGATAAACTGAGGGAAGAAAAAACACACAGCACAGTAAATGAATGCATAAACAGTACAGTGGATGCATGGATGGATGATGGATGGATGGATGGATGAATGAATAAATGGATGGACATATAAACAGGACAATTGATATACAGTTGGGTGGATGGATGGATGGATGGATGGATGGATGGATGGATGGATGGATGGATGGAAGAGATGGATAAATGGGTGGATAACCAGATGAATTGAATATACAGGACGATGGATGGATGGATGGATGGATGGATGGATGGATGGATGGATGGATGGATGGAAGAGATGGATAAATGGGTGGATAACCAGATGAATTGAATATACAGGACGATGGATGGATGGATGGATGGATGGATGGATGGATGGATGGATGGATGGATGGATGGATGGATGGATGGATGGATGGATGGATGGATGGATGGATTGATTGATGTATGGACAAATAAAGATGGATAAACAGACATACAGGATAATGGATGGATGGATGGATGGATGGATGGATGCATGGATGGATGGATGGATGAATGGATGGATAGATGGGTGGAAGGATGAATGGATAAATAAACATCTGTGAATGGATATACAAAACAATGAATGGATGGACAGACGGATGGATGAACAGACAAATGGATGGGCAGACAGACAGATGGATGGATAATGGATAGATGGATGGATGGATGGATGGATAAACTGATGGATGGATATACAAGGCAGTGGAGGGATGGATGGATAAATTGATGGATAAATGGACAGAAATATGGATGGATGGATGGATGGATGGATGAATGGAAGGAAGGAAGGAAGGAAGGAAGGAAGGAAGGAAGGAAGGAAGGAAGGAAGGAAGGAAGGAAGGAAGGAAGGAAGGAAGGATGAATGGATTGATAAACATCTGCGAATAGATATACAGAACAATGGATGGATGGATGGATGAAGAGATGGACGGATGGGTGGGTGGGTGGATGGATGGATAAACAGGTGGATGGATATACAGGGCAATAGATAGATGAATGGATAAATGGATGGATGGACAGATAGATGGATGGATAGATATATATATATATAGGACAATAGATGGATGGATGAATGGATAAGTGGATGGATGGATGGATGGATTGATGGATGGATGGACAAATAAATGGATGGACAGACATACAGGACAATAGATGGATGGATGGATGGATGGATGGATGGATGGATGGATGGATAAACATCTGTGAATAGATATACAGAACAATGGATGGATGAATGGAAAGATGGACAGACAGACGGATGGATGATTGATGGATGGACATATAAATCGATGGATGAGTAGATTTACGCTATAATGAATAGATATACAGTATAATAGATATCTATACAATAAATGAACTCTGTCTCTCTCTCTCTCAATAGATAGATAAACAGACAGACAGACAGTAGTAAAGGTGTGTATGTTGTGCCTGTTCTTCCAGAGAGTGTTGGATGTATTGGGTGTGTTGGTCGAGCAGTATGGGGTTTATTGGTTGTATTGAGTGTATTGGCGGCAAGGAGAAGCTTTCATTTGGCAGGCTGTAAAAATGCCTGTTTTTGTGTGTGAATGTGTGTGTGTGTGTGTGTGTGTGTCAGGGCTTGAGTTTTTGTGATGGAGGAAGCAGGTATTAGCTCAGAGACCTCGGTGGTCCCTGCTAGCCATTAGTTTCCCCTACAGCTGCAGTAAGATCCGCACTGTGAATCTGCCACACTACCTCATTCATCAGCCACCCCATCCGCACCAGCACACACACACACACACACACGCACACACACACACGCACACACACACACACACACACACACACACACACACACAACACACACACACACACACACACACACACACACACACACACATTGAGTTTCATATAGATGTAATTACTTTTATACTGTACAAACTGTATATTCTGTTCCCTTGCCCCAACCCTACCCCTAAACTCAACAATCAAAGAAAACAAGTTTACATTTTCTAAATAATTAATATAGTGCGATTTATGAGTGTGATTTATGATATAGGAACCAAAAACATGCCCCCAGAAAATCTAAAATATCCAGTTTACAATAACTGATGAGCCGTTTGGTCCCCACAATGTAGTGAATACGAGTACCACAGACACACACACACATATTTGTGTTAAAACAGCATGATTTTAGTTTCATTCTGTGAACAACTGCTGAACTTTTTCCACATTTAAACTAAAAAAGCTGTCTTTTGCATATTTCTTACAGTTTTTTTATTACTGTTGCATAAAACAATAAAAGGTGCCATGTTTATAGAGGTGTTTATATTCATTTTAGATGACACAATATCAGTGTTTTAAGTTCAGATTTGTTTTGAATTCATTAATTATTAAATTAATATTTTTATCAGAAAATGACAGTTGTTCCAAAAAACACATTTTTAATATTTGTGTTTGAAGCTAAATACTGTGTCTATTAGATTCAGTTTAATCTGTAAATTATTGTCTTATTTTCATCTTTACCTACATTCACCGGCCACTTTATTAGGTACACCTCACTTGTGCCTTACTAGTGCCTTCAGAACTGCTTTAATCCTTCGTGGCATAGATTCAACAAGGTACTAGAATATTCCAGTTGCTGCAGATTTGTCATCTGCACATCCATGATTACAAATCTCCTGTTCCAAGTGTTCTATTGGATTGAGCTCTGATGACTGTGGAGGCCATTTGAGTACAGTAATCTTATTGTCATGTTTTAGAATTCAGTCTGAGATGATTCGTGTTTTATGACATGGCATGTTATCCTGCTAGAATTAGCCATCAGAAGATGGACACACTATGGTCATAAAGAAATGGACATGGTCAGCAGCAATACTCAGGTAGGCTGTGGCAGTGACACAATGCTCAACTGGTACGAAGTGTGCCAAGAAAATATCCCCCACACCATTAAACCATCCCCAACAGCCTGAACAGTTGATACAAGGCAGGATGGATCCATGCTTTCATGTTATTGGCGCCAAATTCTGACCCTACTATCCAAATGTCGCAGCAGAAATCAAGACTCATCAGACCAAGCAACGTTTCTCCAATCTTCTATTGTCCAATTTTGGTGAGCCTGTGCGAATTGTAGCCTCAGTTTCCTGTTCTTAGCTGACAGGAGTGGCACCCAGTGTGGTTTTCAGCTGCTGTAGCCCATCTGCCTCAAGGTTGGATGCGTTGTGCATTCAGAGATGCTCTTCTGCAGACCTCAGTAGTAATGAGTGGTTATTTGAGTTACTGTTGCCTTTCTATCAGCTGGAACCAGTCTGGCCATTCTAAATGCATTGAGTTGCTGCCATGTGATTGGCTGATTAGAAATTTGCGTTAACAAGCAGTTGGACAGGTGTACCTAATAAAGTGGCCGGTGAGTGTATGGCTTTTTTTATAGAATCTGACATATTTGATATCCTATTCTGACATATCATATATAATCTGAATATTAAACTGAATAAATCAGAATCTAGTAGACACAATATTCAATTTCCAACACAAATAATGAAAACATGCATTCATTCTGACAAAAAAGCTCTAAATTATTTTTTTTATTCTTAAAAATGTAAAAGAAATGTCTAACACATTAATATTTTACTCAAATCCATACTTAAAATCCAGACATAGTATATTATCTATATATAAGTGTTAATATATTATCTATATTATTATATATCTATATACTGTAGCTCGACACACACTACAGAACCTCAACAGCACCACCGCAAAGCATTTGATCACAGAGAGAGATGAGGAGCTAATAAAAAAAGCTTCATGATGAAAGCTGGTGTTTATTACTTACGACTGAAGCATCTCTGCGTGTGCAACTTCCTGCCTTCCGTTTGTCTTACAGGAAGTGTTTTAAATTTTGGCAGGAGAGTTGTGGAATGGCCTGTGGAAACAGAGAGGACAAGGTCAGACCCGAGAGGTCAGCAGCAGAGACTCACACTATTAGACCACACTAATCTTCCTCTTTCTCTCTGTAGGCCTGATGATATGCTATATTTGCACTGCCAAATCAGTAGAGCCTGCAGCCCGACTGCACATAAACTACAACTCACAATGATATGGTCATGTGTTTCCTGAAATGCTTTCTTGTCTATCACAGTTCATGCTTTTAAACTTTAGTTGAAGTCTTTATCGCAACATTTCAGCTTTAAAAATGTTGAATTAAATAAACTACTGCTTTAGATAAGAGTGCAATTTGAATTTTTTTCTGCATATTGATTTATAGGGATGTACCGATCAGATTTTTTTGCCCTTGAATCCAAGACAGAGTCATTTGATTTTGAGTATCTATCGATACTGTGTGAAGTCAAGAAAGAGGTCTAACTCAGTGCCACCACATATAGATGTCAGGGCTCGAAATTAACTTTTTTACTAGGTAGCACCGGTGCCCCCAACTTCAAATATTTAGGAGCACCAGAAAAAATTTAGAAGCACCAGAAAAGATTTCGGAGGACCCACCAAAAATGAATGCGCACCACTGCAAATTGTATTTTAAGGGATTTATTGTATTTGAAAACCACATCAATTAGGACTAACAAAAACCAGGAACAACTATCTAACTAATGCTGAGATGACATTGATATTTGTGTGCAATAATTCCAAAATGTATGTCTAATAATTATTAAAATATTAATGATGACGAAAATGACAATACTTACGATGAATTACATTTCTCATTATCATGCTGCCTTGAATGTGAGTTATCTGCTATAAAAAGTCTGTTACTTCATGAAAAATAAATTTATGGTTTGCATTAAACTAAAATGAAGCATTGCAGTAAGAAATATTTATTTTGCACTATTGTTTTATATGCATGTCAATTTAATAAATAATATTTCTGCTATAAAACAAATAAAAGATTATAATAAATCATTCAATTCAAGGCTGAAAGCTGCAAAACAGTTTTTTTTAGTTAGTAACTAAATAGAAAATTACATGCATCTCAAGAAAGATCGAGCAAAAGAAAGTATGAAAAGTCTCACTTCTGTTACTCTTTAAAAGTTTTGGTTTCGGTTTGTCATTTTAAAAGCTCACTCTCGTAATGAGCTGATTTTCATGTTTCTGTGTTTGTGGAAAGCAGGCGAGTAGATATACAGAACCCAATATATGAGCAGGCAGAGCAGGATTCTCATGATGACCACCGGCGCAATATCGTTCTTTGTTATGAGCCGTTGATTAAAAAACTTAGTAACGGTGAGACATTTGCACTGGACACGCAGTGAATGCGACGCATCCAGATTCAGGCACCTTTCCCGAAAACACTCGATTGATCTCAGCTGGTGGATCAATATTCACCACATGTCATGATCGCTGTCATCGGCGCCATTATTTGTAACTTTAGGTGGGGTTTGCAAACATGTGCACTTTACACTCTTCAGCCGTCTGCATTTTCCGCGGTCACAAAAGCTCCCTGTCATCTGACAGCGGAAAGCCTTGAGTGATTGACAGCTAATATTAACCTATATATCAGTAGGGAAGACCGATTCAGTACGTTTTTAGAAATAAATTAAAACAGGTCACACTACAACCATTATATGCAGTCGAACAAATGCTCCCAATATATATTATGAGGTCACATAGATTAAATTTCGGGCCCTGAATGTGTTAAAAAAATTATGAGAGTATATATAATATACATATATATTTGAGTCCTGATTGGGAGGTACCGTCCAATTCCAATCGAGTCTGAAACCACGTGATCAGGACCAATTTCCGATCATGTGATCGGATTTGGACATCCCTACCGATTTATTAAATAAAGGCTTTAATAAAATTAAGAGTTCAGATGCAAAAACCTCTAAATGCCATCTGAAACGTTCTCCAAACATGAACATTTTTCCCAGCCTCCTATGTTTATGTTATTTCACTTTAAAGGCAATGAAAAGAACTTACTTGTCATTATAAAAGTGAAATTACTGAGCCTACGCACAAGAGTCGGAGAAAAATGCTCATTTTAGAAGAAAATATCACATGGCTTTTAGAGGTTTTTGCTTCAAAACTTTTCAAAGATTAATATTCGTTTCATTGTTATTGTGAACTTTTCTGTTAATGCACTTCAAAACATTTTTCCTTTAAATGGGTAAAATCATAAAAAAAAATGAAAATAATAATAATAATAATAATAATATAACTGCATCCATACAGTAAAAAAACGTTGGGTTCCACACAATTCCTTCATGTTGTCCCAACAAAAATTGGTTAGGCTAACATAATTGGATGGATTTAAACAAATTTAAGAAGCTCAAACAGGGTGGCACGGTAGCTCAGTGGTTAGCACTGTCGCTTCACAGGAAGAAAGTCACTGGTTTGAGTTCCGGCTGGCCCAGTTGTCATTTCTGTGTGGAGTTTGCATATTTTCCTCGTGTTGGCGTGGGTTTCCTTTGGTTGCTCCAGCTTTCCTCACAGTCCAAACACATGCTCTATAGGTGAATTGGATAAACTAAATTGCCTGTAGTGTATGAGTGTGTGTGTGTGTGTGTGTGTGTGTGTGTGTGTGTGTGTGTGTGTGTGTGTGTGTGTGTGTGTGTGAATAAGTCTGTATGGGTGTTTCCCAGTACTGGGTTGTGGATGGAAGGGTATCCTCATTCTGAATACGTACCCCTATACACATTTCTGGAGAGCGCCAAATACGTCCCAAGAGCTACGTTTTTTTGTTTTTTTGTAGTTTTTGTTTTCGCAAATCTGCCAGAGGCCTCAGTGTATCCTTTTCAGATCTCAAATTTCTTTAGTGAGTGCCATTCTCGCCTGCTGTTCTCACGTAAATCCACCAGAGGCCGTGTCGACTGACTGACCGATCTACTGACCCACCCTCCTCCTTCCCTAAACCCAACCAATAGTATTCAAAAGCACCGACTGAACAGTCTCAAAAGCAATCCAGAAATAGAAAAGCCCTCTCTGCTGCCTGATTTTTACCACATTTTCACATTTTAAAACGTTCTCACCCTGTTATTTACTTGTTTGTTTTATTTTTTGGCTTCTGTTTTTTGTCTAACTTGCTTTCTGGAACTGATCTTCGCTAGACTCGAACACTGTCTTCACAGTCAACTCCACTCTGCATCTCAAATCCTCTAACATATGCAACGAGCCACTGGGCAAACTGGTAACAGTGGAAAAGCCGTGTACAAGAAGGTAAGCTGAAGGTAAGAACAAGAAGGTAAGCTGTTGAGCACGAAAAGGAATGGTGCCATACACAGCAGAATGAACTGCTAAAGATGTCCATGTTTTACACAGTGAATGCCCTTCCAGCTGCAACCAGCACTGACCTATGTTGATTTATCCATGCATATTACTCTTAAAAAGGCATACTATAATGTAATAGAATTAGTAGGTGCAAGTTTAAAACAAGCTATTTTATCAAGATGAAATAGCAGTGAAAATAATGTTAAAACAATTTCATTTTTCTTCGGCTTAGTCTCTTTATTAATCAGGGGTCGCCACAGCAAAATGCAAAAAACTTATCCAGCATATGTTTTACACAGTCCTTCCAGCCGCAACCCAGTACTGGGAAACCTGTTAAACAATAACTATTGTTAACCATCTACATTTCAAGATCCAGTAAATCCCTGATTGCTTAAATAAATGAGAAAGAAAACAATGTCACTTCACAGTAAAATAAGGCAGTTTCACAAATCGCAGTTGACTTTAAAGGCACAGAAATGTTAGTTTAAGTTTAAGTGTCAGAGTCAGTGTGGAAAATAGCCATTAAAAATTAATCATGACTCTTCTGGTGCAACAAAAAAAAACAAATATCATTATAAGTGGACCTCAGGGGAAAAAAATAATAAAGCAAAATATATATTTAAGATGTGACCCCTTTAATAAACTGCAAAAAGGTTACAATTACGAATGAAAAAGCACTTTCTTTGAGTCATGCCAAATATTCACAGGATAATTGCAGCTCTTGCAAATAAAAAACACAAAGCCTTGGCCCTTAATTTTGATCCTGGAATAAGCATTTCTTTGTCACACTTCACAAACAACCAGATAAATTAAATAACCACGCATATGTGTGTGTGTGTGTGTGTGTGTGTGTGTGTGTGTGTGTGTGTGTTGAAAGGAAAATACATGCATTCAAAGATGGCCTATAGTGCTGGAGCAGTCTTATTTAAATTGGATGGGAAATTAGTGAAAAAAAGGCCTGGTCATTTTGGTGGAAAGCGCCGATCTGATGGCTGGGGTAATTATCCTACTAAAGAAGCTAACTGACATGTATGGTCACATAGGTCAGTTAGTGTAAGACAGATTTTTCCCCTCTCCCGGTGCTTACTGAGACTCATTAAGTCCTTTAGACCAAACAGAGATAAAGAGTATTGTTAACATACAGAAGCCCTGGAAACTTACAAAGAGAGAGAGAGAGAGAGAGAGAGCACACTTTCTTCGCAGTGCTTTGTTTATGTGTTTTTTATTCCTGCCGAGAAAAACAATCTTTAAACACAATCAACTTATTAATTAAATGACTTTAATGTCAACCATTTTGTGTCATCTGTGTGATACACTGATATACCGCAGCTCCAACAAAATCCAAATCAATCTTATTTACTTGCACATTCATTGGCGGTGAGAATCTGCCTAGATTGCTTTACGCTGCATTTTTTTTTCTGGGACCTGGCAACCCTTATTAAAATTAAGTCCATTAGACCTCATTAAGTCCTTTAGACCAAACAGAGATAAAGAACCCTATCATACACCTTGCGCAAGACGTGTTTGGCACGATTGGTGGTTTTTTTCAGACCAGCTCAACCCTAATTTTCACGTTTTGTGCCACGTTGTTTAAATAGCAAATCCATTTGAGTTAAGTCATTTAGACCAAACAGAGATAATGAGTATTGTTAATATAGAGAAGCCTTGAAAACTTAGAAAGATAAAGAGAGAGCACATTTTCTCAGCAGTGATATGCTTTGTTTTGTTGTGTTTTTCTTCCTGCCAAAAAAAAATCTTTTAACACGATGAATTAAAAACTTAACTCAGAACAGGTCTGTCTTTAAAGTGTTAGCATTGTTATTATTGTTAAAAATCAATGTACCTTTATACTAAACTCTAAATTGTTTCTAGAACAATACTTTCAGTGCAGTACAAATGTACAAAATATAAATAAATAAAATAGAAACACACTAGGAATGGAAAAAAATGAAGCAGCTAACTTAAAAATTACACATGTAAGAAATTATTGCTTAATAATTAAATGACTTTAATGTCAACCATTTTGTGTAATTTCTATGATACACTGATATACTGCAGCTCCAACAAAATCCAAATCAATCTTATTTACTTGCACGTTCATTGGCGGTGAGAATCTGCCTAGATTTCAGTTTAGGCTGCATTTTTTTCAACCCAGGCTCATTCTGAGAACGTAGTCCCGGGGACGTTTCTGGAGACCGCGAAATACGTAGCCGGGGGTACGTACGGCTGCATTTCATTTTTTTAAGCGAACACTGCGGGGCGGTGTGACGCCGTTCCCTTTGGCGCTCGCCGGCCGGCCAGCCGGCCGCTCGCCTCCGTGTGGAGGGCTTTCCCGCTGCAACCAGTTTGTCCGGTTAGCTCTTCGTGTACTCGAGGCGCAGAGAGGGGCTGACCACGACGACGACGACGACCGGGTTTGAGTCCGGGGAAGAGCGGTTCCAGAAATCAGGTAAGAAAACAAAAACAAAATCCAAAAAATGAAGCGAACAAGTTCGTCACAGGGTGAGAATGTGGTCAAAATCCGAAAACGTGGTAAAAACCGGACGAGGGCTTTTCTTTTTCTGGACGGCTTTTGTGGACCGTCGTTGGTTGGGTTTAGGGACGGAGGAGGGTGGGTCAGCCGATTGGCCGGTCGCACGGTCAATCATTCCGTCATGAAGACAGGCAGACAGGTGGAAGGTCGTTCGACAGCGGCCTCTAGCGGGTTTACGCGAGAACGGCGCGGGAAAAAGCGCGCACAGCGGCCTCTCGCGGACTTGCGAAAATAAAAACTGCACAAATACGTACCTCCAGGGACGTATTTCGCGCTCTCCAGAAACGTCACCGGGACTACGTTCTCAGAATGAGCCTGGGTTGATTTTTTTAAGGGACCTGGCACCTGGGACTTGCACCACTTTGTGGACTCATGGGCGTGCTGGTCTAAAATATAGAGGTGTGTTAAGGTGCATTGTTGGCGTGTTGCTATTTTGAGGAACTGAAATAGATCACACCATTGACTATCTAAAAGCAGGTCTAAAGTCCAGTGCATAGTGTTGATTATGCGCCTGCATGGGTTCAAACGCTTACACATTGCTTAATACACACAGGATGTACAGCAATATGCAAATATCTTTACATATGAAAAGAATTAAATGGTTAAGTGTTACAAAAATTTATATTTTCAAAATAAATATAAAAACAACTGCCTCCATGCCTCACCTCGGGGGGCATTTTTAGTTTATTCATGACAATCTGTGTTTGTATAATGTTATTATTAGTAGTAGTATTATTTATCATATGCATTTTTATATTTGTTTAATAAAACAAGTTAGACTTATCCACCTGTCCGGTTTTGGAGACGTCTGCATCACTATATGGGGCATAAGAATAGAACGTGTATTTGGATGTAACTTTTTTTTTAACACACTTCATTGTCATTGTTCACTTATTAGTTTGCTGAAAATTAGAACTGAATTTAGAAATAGTTTTGAAACAAATCTTTGTGCTTAACAAACTAATTTAAATATGTAGGCTAATGGATGTCTTCAGTGGATTGCGTACAACACCGAGTCCTTATCCATGAAAGTAAAGGAGTAAAGAGAAAGAGAAGGTAAAGAGGCCAAATTGAGGAGGCTCATTCCGTGTTCTCGCACTGCAGATGGTCTGTTTAACTGTTTGCTCACTAGTAAAGTGTTCAGTTATTCCACTCCAACTCGTTTCAATAATAAGCACAACCCTGTTAGATCATGCGCCAGGCACAGAACGTATTTTTCCGACCTTAAATTAGCCAAAATGGATTCGGACACGCCCTTAATGCTTTCGCACCATGCGCTTTAGAATTTGTGCCTAGATTGCAATAGAGCAATTGTAATAGATTAAAATAGAGAGAAAATCTAAAAAGTTTCTAGAACATTACTTTCAGTTCAGTACAGATGTACAAAATAGAAATAAATAAAATAGAAATACACTTGTAACGCAACTAACTTAAACTTACATTTGTATGAAATTATTGCTTAATAATTAAATGATTTTAATGTGAACCCTTTTTATGTGATACATTGATATACTGCAGCTCCAACAAAAACCAAATCAATCTTATTTACTTGCACATTCATTGGGGTGAGAATCTGCCTAGTTTTCAGTTTGCTTTAAGCTGCATTTTTTTCGGGGACCTGGCAACCCTTATTAAAATGAAGTCTTTTAGACCTCATTAAGTCCTTTAGACCAAACAGAGATAAAAAGTATTGTTAACATAGAGAAGCCTTGGAAACTTAGAAAGAAAAGAGCACACATTCTCCCCACTGATATGCTTTGTTGTGTTTTTTCCCGCCGAAAAAAAAATATCTTGATGAGACGATGAAATAAATCACAGGGGTTGAAATCCAGAGGTAACATCTTTTTATGGACTACTTCATGTCATCCATCTCCGGGCCGGGAGTGAATTATCAGAGCCACAAAAAAAAAGAAAGATCTATGTTTTCTGAGTTCCAATAATGGCTCAGGACAGAGATATATATTTATTTCCTCATAAGCTCGACAGGGCGACGGTGAGTGATAAGTATCATTATTGTTTGGCGAGATGGTAGTTTATGTCTCATCACACGAGATGTTTGCGCGCACGTTTTTGACGGAGAAAACAGATCAATTTCAGCCTGACGTCCAGGAACATATGCAGAATGTAATGAGGAGAGAGAGGCGATTATAGAGTCCTGCATCGCACTGTAGCTTCGCATATACCTTCATAAACATACGTATGCACGCAATTTCTCTCTCCCTTTCGCATCTAGCGGAAGACGACACAGTACATTATTGACACAAAGTCTATTTTAAAATATAATCAGGTGCTGTATGGAGTATCGATTGTGCCTGTCATTCTGAATGTCATCTAAACAATCTAAAAAAGTTTGGGCGATTCATGACTGGTTATTTCAAAGTGCATTCTGGAAGGGAAAGAAAGAGTGCCAGACTTTTGCTTTCAGAATTTAGATAGATGTTAAAGAACAAAGATTTTGCACATGAACACAAGTTTCTCTGGATGGATGGATGGATGGATGGATGGATGGATGGATGGATGGATGGATGGATGGATGGATGGATGGATGGATGGATGGATGGATGGATGGATGGATGGATGGATGGATGGATGGATGGATGGTTGGTTGGTTGGTTGGTTGGATGGATGGATGGTTGAATGTATGGTTGTATGGATAGATAGATAGATAGATAGATAGATAGATAGATAGATAGATAGATAGATAGATAGATAGATAGACAGACAGACAGACAGACAGACAGACAGACAGACAGACAGACAGACAGACAGATATACAAAAACAGTTTTTCCAATTATTATGGTGAGTCATACATGACTGGTCATGGGATGGGGGTGGGAATCTGGCAAATTTTGAGTTTGCATTGGGCTGTATTTTTTTCGGGACCTGGCAACCCCGATAAATATATAAAAAGTATTATATTATTGTATATAAATATATATATATATATATATATATATATATATATATATATATATATATATATATATATATATATATATATATATATATATATATATCTCAAACCAAAAATTGTGTGTATATATATATACACACACACACACACACACACACACACACACACACACACAAATATATATATACACACATACATACATATATATATATATATATATATATATATATATATATATATATATATATATATATATATATACATACAATTATCTCAAACCAAAAATACTGCCTTTCATTTAATTTCCCTCAAAAACACACACACACGCACGCACGCACGCGCGCGCATGTACAAACTCAAATTAAAAAGGTGAAGTGCGTTTTATTCCCCAAAAAAAGATCTAACTCATCTAAACCAGTAGATGAAATGGCAGACATCTTGTGTCAATAATTGTAAATCAAACATCATTTAGAGCACGAATCCCGCTGGAATAAAGCTTCGGAATAAAAAACAAGGAAGCGTGCAAAATCAGGTGCAACAACCCAAAAAACTTGACTGCGTGAACTTCCTTTAATTTAATTTCCCCCAACATACACACACATGCGTACAAACTCAAATTGAAAAGGTGAAGTGTGTTTTATTCCTACGCTGACCACGTATGGATTAATACTGAGTATTCATGAATATAAACAGTGGGGCACGGCAAGGTCTTACAAAGAAAACACAGAATAAACCAATTAAAAAAATTATTTTCAGGATTTTATTGAAATATGATTGGCCGAGGGATGATGGTGCGAATCTTGATAATTTTCAGTTTGCATTGGCCTGAATAAGGGGGACATGGCAACCCTCATAAAAAATAAATTACAAATAAAAAAAAACAGAAGATGAAATGGCAGACGTCTTGTGTTAATAATTGTGAATCAAACATAATTTAAAGCACAAATCCCGTCTGAATAGAGCTTCAAAAAAGAAAAACAAGGAAGCGCGCAACAAAGCGCAACTACCCAAAAATCTTGCCTGCGTGAAGTTCCTTTAATTTAATTTCCCTCAACATACACACACACACACACATGCATACAACCTCAAATTGAAAAGGTGAAGAGCGTTTTATTCCCGCGCTGACTGCATCTGGATTCATACCGAGTATAAATATAAACAGAGGCGCATGGCTAAAACCGGCTAACATAGAAAACATAGAATAAACCAATTCAAAAAAATATTTTCAGGATTTTATTGTTAATTAATTATGATTGGACCTGGAAATGGGGGTGGGAATTTGGATAATTTTCAGTTTGCATTGAGCTGAATTTTTTGGGAGGACCTGGCAACCCTTATTAATATAAAAAAAATCTCAAACTCATCAAAACCAGTAGATGAAATGGCAGACGTCTTGTGTTAATAATTATGAATCAAACATCATTTAGAGCATGAATCCCGTCGGAATAAAGCTTCGGAATAGAAAAACAAGGAAGCGCGCAAAATCAAGCGCAACAACCAGAAAATCTTGACTTTGTGAACTTCCTTTAATTTAATTTCCCTAAACATACACACACGCGTACAAACTCAAATTGAAAAGGTGAAGTGTGTTTTATTCCCGGGCTGACCCCGTCTGGATTAATACGGAGTATTCATGAATATAAACAGCGGCGCATTAGCGTGCATTAATGGCAATAATAAATGCATAACCTGCTGGTTTGCGGCCTTGACCGGTATGAGGAGCGCGTCTGAAGAGCGCCGTTCACCTCAGCGCTGTCGTCTTTGCTCAAGGGGACCAGTGCGGGGCAGGATTCTATTACCACAACTGACCCCTGTCTCTCCAAAATGCCCCCTTCCCTCTTACTCGCCTCTGTTCCCCCCCTGAAGAGCATCTTGGCGGTCTCTGTCGCGCTTTGCTCCTCTTCACCTCACTGCTCCTGTAACTCTGAGCTCATTAACCGCGCGCTTACGAACGGCTGCTGGCATACATTGCCGCCTTTATCACCAGCAGCCCCTTCGGACGCAGGCATTGTCTCTTATTTTTAATTAGATTGGTTCATCAGCAAGCGGACGGGGGTGTTTGTGCACTGGGTGCTGGTGACAATATCGAGACATACAGATTTCTGTCTGATATATACAGTTGAAGTCAGAATTATTCGCCCTCCTGTGATTTTTTTTTTTTATATTTCCCAAATGATGCTGAACAGCAAGAAAATTTTCAAAGTATTTCCTATAATATTTTTTCTTCTGGAGAAAGTCTTATTTGTTTTATTTCGGCTAGAATAAAAGCAGTTTTTATTTTTTAAAAACCATTTTAAAGTCAATATTATTAGCCCCCTTAAGCAATATAATTGTTTTTAATTGTCTGCAGAACAAACTATTGTTATACAATGACCTGCCTAATTACCATAACTTTCCTAATTAACCTAGTTAAGCATTTAAATGTCACTTTAAGCTGAACTGTGGTATCTTGAAATATATCTAGTCAAATATTATGTACTGTCATCATGGCAGAGCTATCAGTTATAAGAAATTAATTAGAGTTATTAAAGCTATTAGATTTAGAAATGTGTTGAGAAAATCTGCTTTCCGTTAAACAGAAAAAAGTACTTTTATTCAACCAGCTACTAAATTAAACTTCAATGTCAACCATTTTGTGTCATTTTTGTCATATAATGATCCCATAAAATCCAAATCAATCTTATTTATTTGCACATTCATGGGGGTGAAGATCTGCCAAGTTTTCAGTTTGTTGTAAGGCTGATTTATACTCGACGCATTGGCTAGTTCACTTGAGTGCACTTTGACGTCATTGCTGTGTTTGTGGAGGTTCGCTTTGGGTGTGCGTAACATAATTTCGGCTGGCGGAGCGCACACATTTTTTTTTGAGACTCAAGCGAACAGTTCGCACAGTGCCACTTTTAAGTTGAGTTGAATATGAAACACTTTAAAGAGATTTTTTTCTGAAACAGTACGCCTGTACAGACATCTTTATGAAATGTCCAAGCATAGTTTTAATATACAATTAAATAATTTGTTTTTCCACCATTCATAGGTTTTACACTGATGTATATATTACAAATCTGAATTTAATAGCTACAAAACTAAATTATTTCTTTGAAAACTAGAAAAGAATATTCTAAAAATACAAAATACTGATGCCCTATTTTCTAGATTTTATTGGTGATAATGGTCAGGAATGTCGGACCATTATTGCCTTTTTAGCATAAGAAGAGGACAGAAACTAGCCAGACAATGATGTGTGAATTGTGGAGTGGGCTAAATTAAAAAATAAAACATCAGTTTTTTTTTAGTAAGTGTACTTTTTTGCTTTTATTCTTTCCATAATAAAAAAAATATTATTGTCATTAATAGTTTAATACACTTTAATGGGTGAAATAATAGGTAGCAAGTAATTCATCAAAGATTGATTTTAAAAAATCTTAAATGGTTATAAAAATCGTTATAATCATTAAAATAATTTATGAAAATAATAAAAAGATTTAGTTTAGTTCTTGCAATATAAACAAAGGAATCAACCGACTTAAATGTACATAAAAATCTATTGTGAATTATTTAAATTACCTCAGTGTGAACCATTTTGTGTCATTTGTGTGATACACTTATATACTGCAGCTCCAACAAAATTCAAACCAATCTTATTTACTTGCACATTCGTTGGGCATTTTTTTTCTGGGACCTGGCAACCCTTATTTAAAAAAACCCATCAAAACCAGATGTAAAAAAAAAAAATTTAAGCCAAAATAGACTTGCAATAGAAATACATAAAACAAGTAACCTAAACTTATATACAAAATCATTGCGCATTAGTTAAATTACTTTATTGTGAAGCATTATGTGTCATTTTTGCCATACACTGATTTACTGCAGCTCCAACAAAATCCAAATCAATCTTATTTACTTATTGGGAGTCAAATTACACTTGCAATGGAAATAAATGAAGCTACTAAATTAAACAAATGCACAAAATGATTGCACAATAATTAAATGACTTCAATGTGGACCGTTTTGTGGGATTTTTGCCATATAATGATATACTGCAGCTCCGATAAAATCCAAATCAACTTTTGTTTACTTGTAGATTCATGGGGGTCTGTCTAGTTTTCAGTTTCAGTTTCAAGGCGGCATTTTTTTCTGAGGCCTGGCAACCCTCGGTCTCAAAAAAAACTCAAACTTTTCAAAAGCAGATTTACATTAATAGAATAGAATCTGCTTAGCTTTCAGTTTGCTTTAGGTAGTATTTTTTTCTGGGACCTGGCAACCCTTATTAAAAAAAAAAAAAAAAAAAAAACTCATCAAAACCAGATGTACAAAAAAATATATAGAAATACACTTGCAATGAAAATAAATGATACAACTTACCTAAACTTACGTGTGTACAAAAATATTTCTTATATTATTATTCGTTAATTGAATGACATTAATGTGAACCCTTGTGTGTCATTTTTGCTATACACTGACATACTGCAGCTCCAACTAAATCCAAATCTTATTTACGTGCACATTCAGGGCGCAGCATTTGTGGTTAAACTAATGAAGAACACACCAGCATACGTAACACATAATTATGTTGCAGAACAGCCTATAATTAGACAGTGCTGTTATTATTACTGCTGTTGCAATTACAACATTTGTTACGTGAGCTATGCAAAAGTGTATCAAGATAAGAAAACATACAGGAAAGGTCTTTTATTATACCATCCTGTCATGTCACTTGTTTAACACTTGACCCGCTGACTCTCGCATGCATAAATCGCGAATGAATAAACATGAGGATTCATAATACGGTTGGCATGTGTGTTTATCCTTTGCCAAGTCAAGGTATTAATGAAATTAACTGAATTTAATTAAATATCACTGCATGTAAATTAGATATTACAGACATTAGCATATAAGGAAAACCCAGGTTTGTTTAGTATATTTTGTCTTGACTTTTAACAACTAGTGTGCACTATTTGTCTTACATTAAATATCAATAAGTGGATTTTAAGAGAATAATCCGTAAGTGCATAGTATAAAGAGGTATTTCCACCAAAGAACAAACTTGTAAAAACTCTTTTTACCTGGATTGTCTGAAAGCTAACTAAAAAAAAAATTAATCATCCCAAAGATGGCTCTTAAATTAGGGTAAATTCCTAAGAGAATGGGATCAGTCATTAAAACAACATCATTAGGATGTCAGCAGAGCCCCAAGGAGAGACCGGGCCCGACTGTTGATCGCTTCTGCTATATTTAATGAACAGTCAACGATACATAACTTCAATATTGGCAAAACATAATAATGAGGCAATTTCACGGAAAATCTGTGCAACCCCCCTGTTTTGTCACACTTTGATAATACACTTGATTGCTTAATCAAGCAACTTTGTGTGTACAAACAGTCTTGGGATTTCGAGGTTGGCACTTTTTTTTTTACAGTCACTTCTTTAAAAGGTAATTTTTGAACAATTAAACACATCGACTGAAATAATAACGCTTTTTTTTTGAGCATCTTTAGTTCAAGTTTTGTAGCACAGAAAGAGAGAGAATATGGGATAAAACTGCTAAAATGCTCTTCTTATTAAGAGTTTTTGTCTTGTTTCCAGTCTAATATCTAAATACAATGAACTCAAGATCTGTTTTCTAGACAAGAAAAAATATTGTCTTGTTTTCAGAAATGATCAATCACAATGAAGTGAGCTTTTCCTTAACGGCCTGCTCTACCAAATGGTTGACAACATTTTGATTGTTTTAAATAATGAATGCTAAAGTCATTTAAAGAATGACCCCTTTAAATAATGGCTTAAACACACCGCGTTGTTGATTTACATAAAAAAAAAAAAAATAAACAAACACAATCCTGTAACACTACTACACTCGAGTTTGGCTTTACTAAATAAAGATGATTTAGTATTATTATTATTATTACTATTATTATTATTATTATTATTATTATTATTACTATTATTATTATTATTATTATTATTATTATTATTATTATTATTATTATTATTATTATTATTATTTAAATAAATTGGTCTTACACTTAATATTTACAGATTTTTCATAGTATATGTATTAATTCCAGTACTTTTCCCATAAACTGACATATCTAGAGTTTGATATTTTAGAAATTATGGGATGTGCTGAAAAAAATGTATTAAGCATGTTAACTAGTGACATTAGGAGTCAAGAAACGAAATCCAATTTTTTTTTTTCTTCTCTCAGTTAAAGGGTTAAAACAAGCTAAATAATCTGTCAATGGAGTAAGCAAAATAATCTTGTTTTTTGCTTTGAAGTATGAGCATTTTGCTTACTCCATTTGAACTATTATTTAGCTAGTTTTAGGCAAAAACTCAATTTTGGCATATTATTTCTGAAAACAAGACAGTATTTTTTGCTTGTCTAGAAAATGCTACTTGATTTTATTTTATTTTTTTTTAATTTTTAAGTAAGAAAAGCATTTTTTCAGTAAAAGACAAGAGTTTTGAAGCATTCATTCATTCATTAGTGGAATAAACCGCCAACTATTCCGGCATATAATTTACGCAACAAATGCCCTTTCAGCTGCAACCCAGTACTGAGAAACACTCATACACTCATGCACTTTGACCAGTTTTAGTTTATTCAATTCACCTATAGCGCATGTCTTTGGATTGTGGGGGAAACCGGAGCACCTGGAGGAAACCCACGCCAACACGGGGAGATCTTGCAAACTCCACACAGAAACGGCAACTGGCCAAGCCGAAACTCAAACCAGCGACCTTCTTGCTTTGAGGCAACAGTGCTTACCACTGAGCTACAGTGCAGTCCTTTTGAAACGCTGAAAATTTTTTGAGTTAGAATATGAAATTCGATGCATTTAATTTATTTTCTATATAAAATACTGACTATCATAGATTTTTTCTCCAGAATTTACAGTACACACCTATTAAAATTCATTGTGTAACTACTGTTTATACCATAATCTTATGCATAATTAGAACAAGAACCATTTGATGAAGATGCGCAACTCTGATCCATGTTTAATTGTCATTTACAGCCAGTTGTTCAGCTCAGTTGTACTGAAATGTTCAACAGGCTCAATGAAAATACATGCCTAAGCCTACATATTTGCAGTGTAAAATATATTGCTCCGTGTACATTTTGTTGCACATTTCTAATGAAAAATCCACTAGAGGGTGCTGTCTACATCTTTGTGAATCTGAAATATTCCAAAATGCTTAATGAAAACGACAAAATGCATATAGATTTTGAAAACGTGCATACAAAATATATGCGCAACTTATCCAACTGTGTAGGATAAACTTTTTATCCTTCAAGGAAAAATGAGCATAAACTACAATGGAAATGCATTAACCAAATAAATTCAAACATGCACATTTAAAAAAAGTCATGTGACTTTGTTTTAACAGATCATGTGATTACAAAAATTGGCATTATGAGACACAATTAATAGACAAACCAGCAGAGTGACTACAACATTGGGTCTTTACCAGTGGTGTGTAAGTTACTAAAAAAATTGTAACTAGTTACATTTACTTTATTTAAAAAGATACTAAATTAATTTATCGAATACTTACATCAAAAGTAATGCATTAGTGTTAAAAGTAATTTTTAATTTTCTTTTCCAAAGAACATTTATAATGCTTCCATTAATGCTCTTATAATGTCACTTCAGTGCTGCATGTAAACTACACTGTTGATCAACTTGACAGTTTTAATTAATTAGCATTCTCACAACTAAAACAGACATTTAAACACCAAGTCAGATCAACAGCACAAAAATAAAGACTATCACAAGGTGATAAACCAGCTGAATAATATATTCAGAAACAGAAAAGCAAACACTAAAGTTGCTTCAGCAAAAGTTGTTGTATTTAACCCTTAAACATGTTCCTTCACAGCTTGAGAATGAAAACTAACAACAATATACAACAAATACAAAACCATGAAATAAATAAAAGTAATCTGAATTATCACTCAGAATCAATTTGGTGAAACTCAACACCAAAACAAACTGCTATTATAGACAACCATGAATTTTGTGGATTTTAAACAAAACAAAAACATAGCAGCTGCTAAAAAATGAAATCTATGAGTAATTTTGAAACTAACAACAAATTAATTACTGGTACATCAACAACTTATGGAAAGTAAGCTGTTCAAAATACAAAATCTGTTGTTGAATAACAGCTATAAAAACATGTAAAAAACTTAAACTATAAATCACAGCATTTTTCCAGAGCAATACAACACTATACATTCAAATAATGTGTTGTGAAATACAACAGAAATGTGTCACTGTGTCTATTAAACTAATCAATATTGTTATACAGATAACAAATGTGTGCTTATTTATTTGAAACACCAATCATAGTAGTAATAGCAATTAATAATAGTAACGACAATAGTCTCTCGGTCTCTCTCGCACGCACACTCAGTAAAAACTCGCTGTAAACAGGAAGATGTACACTGAAAAAAGTGTTGCATGCAAAACTGTTGCAAACAATTGATTTATGTTGAATTTAAACAAACAAATTAAATTGAGCAATGTTCAACTTAATTTGTTTGTTTAAATTCAGCACAAATAAATTGTTTACAACCACTTAACGTAAAAAAATTGAGTAAATCCAAGGAATCATCTTTGAATAGTTTTTCAGTGTAGGGTAGACTGCAGCCAAAATTAATTAACTAACCAAGCAACGGTCAAGCGCATCATATTGTAATTATCTAAAAAGTAATGCGTTACTGTAATAGTTACTGTCAAGAGTAATGCCACTATAGTAACACATTACTAGTTATTGCCCAACACCGGTCTTCACCCAAACACCACAAATTAAATCAAAATCATTAATGCTCCACTAAAAACACCCAACAAAATCTCACTAACAACTTCATGAATAGTGCGATCTGTTCGAGCAGAAAGAGGCCACACAGGAAACATCCAAACATTCATTTCTCCTTCAATCTCTTGTCCAGGGCCTGAAGCGCATTATAATTTGGCTGCGAATATTACACTTCCTCTTTAATTCATTTCATTTCGCTGAAGTATATGCCTTTACACTTATGATGTAAGACTATAGCTCTACATAGCATTAAACAGTCTTTAATGGGCCGTGGCTAACTCCAGCGGTGTAAATTTCTCATAAAGTGACACTTTTATACCTTATTTAAGGAGGAGTAACCTGTCTTGTGCAATCCTTTCCAAAACATGGTCCAAAAACAACATCGGCGGGCCCATATTTCAACCCAGCAGCATCTCAGAGGAAAGAAAGAAAGAAAAAAAAACAAGCTCTCAGATATTTTCTGAATTACAAAGATGGATTAGAGCCACATGAGAGGAATTTGGTGCGTGTCCACTGACTAATATATTTTAAAGTTCAGTTGTATGTAAAGCATATTTCATGACAAGCGCTGGAAATGATTTGAACAGGTGTATCCGGGAATCCTTTGAGAGCTTTGTTAATTTGAGTAAAATTGATGAGAAATTAATTTAGGATGTGCATTTGAACTTAAAGGTGAAGTGTGCGCTTTTTGAATATAGTTTCTTTTATTCGAGAGTAACGTGCAGAGACTATTCAATTATCAGAAAGCTTTTTGCAAGCCTGTTGTTATGTAATTTATTATATTATTTATCTCACAGTGTGATTTGTAGCTGGTTGTGAATGTTAAAGATCTCCAAAAGTGCTTGATAAATGCAATAATATTCCCCAAACTATTTCTAAACATAAATAGGCATAGAATGTGCATTATGCCAGTTTTGCGTTGTGCTTTTCTTCATAAAAGTATTATTTTTGTATTTATTATTTTTTAAAGATCCTCTATTATGCATTATAAAAGGTCATATTTTGTTTTTAGGGGTCTTAACTACATGCTGACATGCATGCAAAGTCAAAAAACACTTTCATTGTCTTATGATATGTATTTATTTTTACCTAATTATCCCAGCGACTCCCATATGAATCGTTCAGCGATTCATTTGTTCCCAAACCCCTCCCAAGCACGAAGCTAATCTGTGCTGATTGGACCAATGATCCAGTCTGTTGTGATTGGTCGACTGCATTCAGCACGAGACAGAGAGAAACGCCCACAACTACTACATTAAGTAGCAGAAAGTATGCTACTACATGAAGTAGCAGAGTAGCTACTACATGAAGTAGCAGAAAGTATGTGAGAGCCCAATGCAGGAATGCAATAAAGCAATGCAGTTAAACACCAGCATCTTACTCTAGTCTTAAACCTCTTAAACCTAACCCCAATAAAAACAACGACACACTTTCAGTATTAATCCACACAGTGGCAAAAGTTGAACTATTTTGAAAATTGACCAAGCTGCGTGCGTGTAGCTGATGGTGGTCATAGCAAAGGCAAACAGCAGAGGATAGCGATTTCAAAAACGCATATAAATCGGTAAAGGAAGAAGCACGCGTCATGTTTTTAACATGGCTTTGGACGCGATATGTGAACAACCCCATACAGACTTAACCTGAGAGATACAGTACAAGCACTGATCAATAATAGATACGTGATTACAAGCAGTGCAGGGCGATTACAACTTATAACACACAATTAAACACATATTTTGCAAACTACACAAAACGAGGCAACCATTTTAATTACACTTACATGTTGGGATCCAGAGGAAGAAGAAACTGCTCCATTTGAACTGTAAAAGTTACTGACTAAGGGTCTGTCAAAGTCTTACAAAGTCCTATAGTCTCTGCTGCTCCTTCAATAGCAAACGGCTGACAAATCCCACATTGCAGCGTAGGATATTGTATCAAAAATCAGAAAAATGACAGGAGCAAACACAGCACTAGATTGGCTATACTGTGTATTGTTGTGAAAATTAATTTTAACCCTTTATTCCCTGAAGCCAAATCTACATCTGTCAGTAATCGTCATCTTCGCATCATGATCAGTCCCGTGATCCCCTGCGCCTCCGCTAGTGTCTGAAGGGAAAGGCCTATTCACATTTTACCAGAACTGGAACTACATGTTTTGTGATGTACTTTGTCGACGTCGACATGTTCAAGCAAAAGATTAGAACCCAACTCGATTCGTTTATTCGACTCTGAGCCAACAATTTTGCTAAAGAATCAATAGTTTTAAACATGCTGCACTTTAAGATGTAACCCTCAGCTGGATGTTTCACTTATAGCTGTGTTACACACTGCATGGAAGGTCATTTTCAAAAACCCATTATTATTAATAACCATGTTTACTTGGTTTCTCTGAAAATAAAACAGAATCAGACCAGGTCATTAATAATAATTTAAACCTATTGGAAACAGGTCAGTTATAGACGTCAAAAATTATTTTAGCCTTTTATTATTATCATTATTATTATTATTATTATTACTACTATATATATATTTTTAACATATATCACCTCCTGTCCCTTCAAAACAAAACAAACCAGACCCTTATTTTAAATCATTGCCTTCAGTTTCCTCTGCCATGAATCAAAACCCAAGCGTCAAGCTCTGTGGATGCTGAAACGACACCATGAAATATGTGCGGTTATTTATTATGTCAGACAAATTCAGCCATGCCAGTCCAACAATAAACACGTCTAGCTGATGTGTCAGGCCTGCGGAGTGATAAACCGAATTAAGCCATAACACTCGCGGTAACGTAAGTCCTTTACTTCTTGTAAATCCAGTCAAGTGTGAAAAATAATAAGTGACCGGAGGACGACCTGATAAAGCCTGTGCCGTGGCCTAATAAAAGCACACACTGATCAAATGCAATAGAGTAGCATGACACACTAGTCGGTGTGTGTGTCCTGTTACTGCGACTCAGCATTTGTGTTTGTGTTAAGAGAGACAGAGATGGAGGAAGAGAGTTGTGCAATATACCTTTGAGGTGAGATGACTGTTAACACCAGCAATGATGGGAAAACCAAAGGACAGTCACTTTAATAATGCAGTGAGAATGTGATATTATGTTACCTGGCATTTTGAAGTCTGCTGAAAGATTTTGCATGACCATTGTGCAGCCTAAAATATACGAATAAGACAATTAAAGATGCTAAATGTATCATTTACATTTTTGAAAGCTTAGACTAATGATGCAAAAGTCTTTAAAAATCAGGAAAACCAAAGTTAACTAAGCAAAATAGTCAATTATGTCTATTTAAGTAAAAAAAAGGTTCATTTCAGGATTTCTATTATTTTATCATTTAAATACAAAAACTTGACCATTCTGAATGAATAAATGAAATAATGAGCAATAAATAAATTAGTTATTATTATTATTATCATTATTATTATTAAAATATTATTACAATTATTATTAAATTATTATTAAATTATTATTATTATTGTTATTATTATTAAAATTATTATTATTATTATTATTATTATTATTACTATTATAAACTATTTACAATTATGTTTTAGGTAATAAAACAGTTATTTAGAAAAAAATCTGATTCAAAACAGATATACTATTATTATTATCACTATTATTATTATTATTATTATTATTATTATTACAATTATTATAAAATTATTGAAAATTATTAATAATAATAATAATAATAATAATAATAATAATAATAATAATAATAATGATAATAATAATAATAATATTTAAATAATAATAATAATTATTATTATTATTATTATTATTATTATTATTATTATTATTATTATTATTATTGTTATTATTATTAATATTATTATTAATTATTATTATTATTACTATTATAAACTATTTACAATTATGTTTTATGTAATAAAACTGTTATTTAGAAAAAATAAATATGATTTAAAACAGATATACTATTATTATTATTATTATTATTATTATTATTATTATTATTATTATTATTGTTATTATTATTATTACTGTGTTGTCGTATTTTTATACATAACACACATTAAATTGTATAAAATAAGCTAAGATTCAAAACAAACAAGACTTTAAATAGTACTACAATACAGTACAGTAATTATTAATACTATTCATACTGTTCATATTTTTAATAATAGTTTTAATTAACTATTTATTAAGCAAACTGCAAAAAAACATCAACAATTGATCAAAGTAGATTTGTAATATTGCATAGTAATAGTTAAATAATTAATATATTTATATAATTTGTTAAATGCATTAATCAAGAAATAAATTTAATTTTATTTAAAAAAATAAAATCTTTATGATAATAATAATAATAATAATAATAATAATAGTAGTAGTAGTAGTTTGTAATAATGATGATAATACTATTAATAATAGTAGTAGTAGTAGTAGTAGTTTGCACTCGAAAAAAAAAAATTCAGCTTGTTCTAACTACCACAGCAGGCACACAACATCATAAGATATAATAATAGGTTAGATTTGGGTCATGATGTTGGTTGACCAAAATTCAATGTAGGTTATTTTGATGCCTAATAACGACATCAAATGACGTTGATATTTGGTTGTTTTTAGGTTGCATTGGTAAGTGACCAAAATCCACCGTTGAGCCAACATCTTAAGCCAACGACTTATTGACACCAAATACAGACGTTTATTCATCAGCTATGGTAACCAAAATCCAACGTCTGACAGACCTCATAGTGGTAACCATACCTGTCAACATTGGGATGTGAAAATAAGGGATATGCCCACCATAATAAGGGATTCCCCTTGCAGCTCTGCACAAGACGTTTGGCCAGCAAAGAAATTAAAATGGTCGTGCCCAACTGAACTGAGCTAAACTGAACTGAACTTAAAAACTAAAAACTGAACTACACTTTTCCTATTTACTATGACCTTTTATGTAAAGCTGCTTTGACACAATCTACATTGTAAAAGTGCTATACAAATAAAGGTGAATTGAATTGAATTCCCCCGACCCCCCCGACAACCCCCCCTCCTTAAAAAAAATAAATAAATTACTAAATACGTTCATTTGGAGCTGTTTCATTGTAAATAGACAATTAAATGGTCAGTAATATGCTTTATCAATAATATTTACAAAAGAAAAAATAAATAGTATGCATTAGCAGCAAATACATTAGCAAACAAATCAGCTTATTCAAATTAATAACTATTATAAAGAAATAGAATCAAGTTATCAAATCTCATTAGCCGTTTCTTCACTGTATAACTTACAAGAGCTACGAATGAATATCCCATTTATTTAGATTTTTTTTTCTGTTGATTACATTAAATAACAGGTGCCACTTTAAAAATGCTCACATTTAATGTTATAATAAAAGCTTTAGATTGCTTTCCTAACTTTTTATGCTCATTTAGGACGAAATAAGTTGTGTTTGAAAATAATCCACCAAGATCAAGATCTTTAGATGTTATTATAATTAATTATGTGCATGTCTGTTTAAACACGCACCCAAATCCCAGACTTTCACTCTGCTGAAAATCGAGTGCACTGAATCCGTTTGGGAAACAGCGTCTTTTTATCACTATGGAGTGTGTCAGCTGACAGTCATGCACTGCTATTGGAGCAGGATTGCATATGAAGGGGAGATAAAGGTAATGAAAAGGAAAGTGAATCCCGCCGTTTATATATTTATTTCAAAGTGTTTCCATGCCTAAATAAAACAAAAGCACAGAACAGACTCGCATTTAAGAGTAAGGGGCGGCCCCTGGTGGTTCGGCGGTATGGGTTGCATATAGGGAGGCTCGGCTCTTTAATGTTTATTTGCCACCCTTCAGAGAAAGACTGAAAATACAGGAGAAATACGGGAAAATACCTTTACGGGATGATAGCGGGATAGAACTGTAAAATATGGGAGAATCCTGAGAAAAACGGGAGGGTTGACGGGTATGGTGGTAACATCCACACAACGTCAAACTGCAACAACATTAGAGGTTGATATTTGGTTGTTTTTAGATTGTGTTAAACATTGACCAAATTGCAACGTCTATCTGATGTTGGTTTACGTCAAGTTCTTATGTCAACCAGATTTTCATTTTCACCCATTTAGTCATTTAGCATGATGCAAAATGCAAACATCCCATATCATTGGGGTACAATGCTAATCTGACGTCATGTTGATGTCCTGTGCCTGCTGGGACTATTTTAAAATGAGCTGAATCAACATAGTTTGTTGGGGTGGGACAACTTAATTGTTTTATGTTCAATCAACTTAAACTTGCAAAAATAGCTAGCAAGTTAACTTAATTGATTAGAGTTGAGACAACATGAAAGAATTTTGTGGAACCCAGCATTTTTTACAGTGTGTAAAATCTTTATCTTTATCTATTACAGTGTGTATTATCTTTTAGCAATCCTTAAAGTATGTTAAAGTGGTTAATAAAGGTTAAAAGTTAATAAATGAACAAATGAAATGACACACAAATGATATCAACGAAAGCAAATTCTGACAGACTTAATATTCAGATCATCTATTTCTTAACCTCGCTTCTTTGAATCCTTCTTAAATTGGCCTGTTAAAAACATCTCGTGTGACCTTTTTGAAGCTTAAGTGTAGCAGATAAGAGAATTAAAGGCAGAAACAGCCGTGAAATGATTCATCTTTCCCCTTATTGAGGATGAGTTATGTCATATCCGCTCTTCGTACTATGAAACACGAGTGAAACGCTGAACGCAAAGGCCACAAGATGTTTGTCTGACACCGAACGAAAGTCTCATCAAGCCCCCTGTACTTCCATTACAGATTATCATAAATGTTTCACATTCACCTTTAGTGTGCTGGAGATATTAAATCAGAGCAGACTTTCCCTGTTCCTCTCCAGTCGCCATTGATTAAAGATCTGCAGAAAAAAGGGAAGGCAAATGTCAGAATAGTAGTAATTGAAAGAGTGTCTGCAGTTCTGATGTGCTGAACCAGGATTACAGCAGCACACGCTTTTACACTGCAAAAAAAAAAAAAATAAAAATGCTTTTCTTACTTAGAGTTTTTGTCTTGTTGCAAGTCCAAATATTCTTAAATATAGAAGCATTTTCTAGACAATTTAACTTAAAACAAGCTAAATACAGTTCTACACCTCCATCATTGAATCAGTCATCTGCACATCAATAACTGTCTGGTTTAGCTCAGCTACTAAATACGACCTCCAAAGACTACGTCGAATAGTTCGGACTGCTGAGCGAATCACTGGTACAACCCTTCCTACTCCCCAAGAACTGTACTTATCCAGAGCGAGCAGAAGAGCTGCCAAAATCACTCTGGACCCCTCACACCCAGCACACTGCCTCTTTGAACTTTTACCTTCTGGTCAACGCTACAGAGCACAGCGCATCAGAACAGCCCGACACAGAAAACAATCCATCTCATGAACACTTGATGATAATTGTGGAACCAACATCACTACTTGCTAAACACTTTTATACACATATACACTTATTTAACAACACACTTTACATGCCAATTTGCACATAACAGCTGCACATATAACGTTGTATATAGTAATAAACATGTACATACACTTGTCAATCTGTATATTTGCATTCACTACTTACTTCTATTTTTTTTAAATATATTTATTATCTGTTTTTTGTCCTGTCCCTGTAATTCTGTTGCACTGTAAAAGCTCTGTCACGAAAACAAATTCCTCGTATGTGTGAACATACCTGGCAATAAAGCTCTTTCTGATTCTGATTCTGAATAATCTGCCACTGGGGTAAGCAAAATATAATTGTTTTCACTTTAAGAAAAATAAAAAATGACATTGGCAGAATATTTAGCTTATTTTAAGGAGAAACTCACTTATTTTGGCTCATTATTTCTGAAAACAAGACAGTATTTTTACTTCTTGAAAAGTAAACTACTTAAAATACTTCTTGAATTAAGAATTTTTAGATATTTGGACTAGAAACAACACAAAAACTCTAAGTACACTGTAAAACCCAGTAAGTTAAGGTAACTCAAACCGTTTGAGGAAACAGGTGGCAACAAACCATTTAAGCTCAAAATCTAATCTATATGAGTACTGTGAACTTACTCCATTTAAGTTAAAGTAATGAGCTATTTAATTAACTCATTACCTTCAACACTGAGTTCAAAACTCTTTTCAAATGAGTAGAATTAACTTTCAGTCAATTTTGAGTTAACTAGTCGGCGCCAATAGCCTAATGGTTAGTGCATCAACATATAGCACTCAGATGCTCGCGGTGACCCGAGTTCGATTCCCGGCTCGAGGTCCTTTGCCGATCCTTCCCCTCTCTCTGCTTCCCATACTTTCCTGTGTGTTAATCTCCACTGTCCTGTCAATAAAAGGTGAAAAAAAAAACTAAAAAATAATTATTAAAAAATAATAATAATAAATAAATTGCGTTAAGTACACTTATTTCATTTGATAAAGTTTACTGTTGGGTTTCAGTGTAAGAAAAGCATTTCTTACTGAGTACTCACCATCTCTGAAGATATTGTACTTGCAGGTACAAAAATTGCAGGTTTCCATACAATTCATTCATGTTTTCCCAACACAAATCGGTTAAGTTAACTTAACACATTTAGGTGGATTGAACATAAATCAATTAAGCAGTTTCGACAAAATCTCAAGAACTGTGTTGCTTCAGCTCATTTTAAATAAGTAGTTTCAACAAGCAGCAAAAATCATTTTTTGAGTTAAATATTGAAGACAAACTGGAAATTCCATTATTAACATAAAAACACAGAGATAATAGTATTTATAACTTCATGAGATGTAAATATTTAGCAGAACGTCACCTGTAAAACCCAACAGTCAACTTTATCAAGTGAAATGAGAAGTTAACTCAACATTTACTGAAAGTTAATTCTACTTTTAAACACAATGTTGAAGGTAATGAGTTAATTAAATACCTCATTACTTCAGCTTAAATTGAGTAAGTTCACAGTACTCATGTAGATTAGTTTTTTTTTAACTCAAATGGTTTGTTGCAATTGGTTTCCTCAAAATGGTTTGAGTTACCTTAACTTATTTGGTTTAACAATACTCAGCTGGTTTGAGTTCTTCATTTATTGGGTTTTACTGTGGTCAAATCGCTTTATTTACTCAAATGGATTAAGTTCACAGTACTCATTTGGATTAGTTTTTGAACTTTAATGGCTTGTTGCAATTGTTTTCCTCAAATGGTTTGAGTTTTACTTTTGGGGTTTTACTGTGCATGAAACAAATATGCCATATTTGTGCTATAGATATAAATAATAACTTAAAGAAAAAATATTGCATGATTTAATTCTAGTTAAATGTTTTAATATATTTTTTTAATATTACATTTTAATTAAATAAATAGCAATTCAATGACTTTCTAAACATATATTCTAAAACGTATTTAAATACTTATATAACATATTTATGTAATGTTTGTTTTATTTAAAACACACACACTTCTCACACACACACACACACCTCGCTAGCAATATATTTAACTGAATATATATATATATATATATATATATATATATATATATATATATATATATATATATATATATATATATATATATATATATATATATATATATATATATATATATATATATACACACACACACACACACAATTCTTTTGTTCATCAAGTATACAATGAAACTCAATGAAAAAAAAAAAAAAAAAAAAAAAAATATATATATATATATATATATATATATATATATATATATATATATATATATATATATATATATATATATATATATATATATATATATATATATATATATATATATATATATATATATATATATATATATATATATATATATATATATATATATATATACACATTACAAATGCGTTCCGAAATCCAAATACAACAAACTGAAACTATTTGAGTAAATTGTAATATAATTTCCCATAAATTATTGTGAATATGTTTTAGAATCAAAATTCAATTGCAATCTTTATTGTTAAATAATATAGTTATATCATTTAAAATACATATTTAAGAATCAAATAAATTAATAAAAATAATAAAATCCAATCACAAATTAATACAAATACAATAATAAAAAATCAATAATAATAATAATAATAATAATAATAATAATTATTATTATTATTATTATTAATAATATTATTATCATCATTATTATTATTATTATTATTATTATTATATTTGGAAAATACATTACAAAAGTCAAATACACTGAAGTAGAAAACATAAGTAAATTGTAATAGAATTTCACATAAATTACTGTGAATATTCTTCAACAAAATTCAATTGCAAAACTTTATTTAATATATTCATATAATTTAAAATACATATTTAAGAATGCATTTAACCTAATACATATCACAATACTTTCTAATACAGTTCTTCTTTAATAATCACAATCCTTTAATTACTGTAACCATTATATTTACAGTAAAAACAATCAAAAAAATTTTACGAAACCAAACTGAAGTAAAACTAAAAGTGTTAAAAATTACAAAATACCTATCAATATAATTATAATCATAAAAACTACAATTATGGCAATAAATAACATTTTTGTAATTAGCAATTGAATCATTATCCTCTATCCCTGGACTCCAGTATTGCCTGCGCACTGCATGATTGGAAATGTGATGCAGATGATCCTGAATGTCTCACACAGCGGTTTAAACCCCAGCTGCTCTGGTGAGCGGCCCTGATCAATAGTCTTTTCCATATTTTCCAAAGTAAAAAAAAAAAGGTGCCGGACTCAAGCTAACAGACATGCGATTGAGCTCCTCCATTGAAGATCCATCTGCCCGCCTGACACACACACACATTTGTTTGAATCTTCACAATTATGAGCGGTCTGTGAAGTGAGCTGCGTGCGTTTGTAGTGCCGTCTTTGAGAAGCAAACCTGCCGTATTAAGGACACTATGAAGGTGGGCTAGACTAATGTCTTCTCTCTAGAGGGGGTCTTCTTTTTCAAAACCATGCCTTTCTTTCCACTACCTTGACACATAACAAAGTCTGCTTTCCCACCAACCCCTCTGCCAAAAAAAGGTAAAGGGTAAACTCAGAAAAAGTTTTTTCCTCTGAAAGTCATTTAGGTGTCACTTCTACAACATCAGTTTCATGCATATTTCATCATGTTCAGCAGCTTTGCGGAGTTAAACTACCGGGCTGGAGTCTTACAGCGTTACGGCGAACGCAACGGCGAGGACCGTCGGTGTATATATATTGGATTTTGTGACTCGCTTGTTTCCTCACGAGAGAAATAACAGCCACAAACGCGTCTCTGAGCCGAGCTGCACTTGTGCTTGTCAGGAACTCCATCAAGTTCATTGGTGTTATAGATTCACCGGCCAATCAATACGTCTTTGCACAACAGAAAGAGAAAGAGAGAGAGTCTGAGAGTGAGAGAAAGAGAGAGAGCTGGAACAATTGAGACAAAATAAACATTTATGTTTGAAAATGTGCACATGCATGCAAGATTTTGATTCAATTGGCTTGTCAACAGCACTTAGGCCAATGCAAAGTGATGCTCTCGCAAGAACCAATATGGAGGAACTCAACATGTTTGGTCAGCTTAACAATGTGCAGGCTGATAACAGTTTTATCTTGAATATAAGAACGTATGAAATATTAATTGTTCTGTTCTTTGCGCATTTCATGCACATCAAGCATGGGAATCAAGAGAAATGCATTGATTCAGATTCAATAGTTCAGTTTTTCTGAAAAAAAGCATCACTTTCTGAATAAATCTCGCAACTGAATGTTCAATTTTAGTCAGAGATGGAAAAAGTACACACATCCTATACTCAAAGGTAGATACAGTAGGCGCAAAGGTGGATACAGTAGCAAAGGTAGTACGAAGGCGCTTCATCTGCGCCTTGTGTGATCGCAGCATTGTTGTTAATGTGTTGCTATATTGAAGCAACTCTAATAGATCACACCATTGACCAACTAAAAGCTAATCTAAAGTCAATGGCATAGATTTTTATGTTTTTTGTTTTTAACGTTCTAGTGAAATGTGGGTCCAAAACACACGTACACATTGCTTATAACACACACAGGGATGCGCAGCAGCACATAAGCATCTATAAATGTTAAGAATTAAAGGATGGAAATGTAAAAGATTATTATTGTCTATATACATATAAAAATGCCTCCCACATCTGCTTCACCAGAGCGGGCTTCTGTAGTTCTGTAGATGCTCTTTAACCTTGCGCAGGAGCAGATCTGTTTCTTTCCTAATATTTTTTTTTCCGCATACAAAATCCGCCATGTGAATAGCGAATCCACCGTGGCGTGACTACATCTCACTCTTCAATTGAATGGAAGATAAGAATCTGATTGGTTTAATGCATATTACACCCAAAAAACATAACTCATTAAGAGTATTGACCTTATTCTTCAATGTGGAAGTGCGTTCGTTTTTGCGATTGTTTTAGAGCTTTTACTGTGTATGGGAGAAATGACTAGGAATAACAAACAGCAGGAAACGCTCAAACAACTTGCTCTACAAACAAGTGTGTGCATGACTATACAGATAAAGCAAACTAATATAACAAGAAAATATCAGTTTGCAACATCAAGCAGCTTAACGAGCTGTTTTTAACGTCCAAAAAAGAATGAAAGTGAATGAGAGCGGAAGTCTCTTATGCGAAAAATAAGGCCAATAAGGACAACCCTTGTAGACCACTTTCATTTTTTCCACACCCATGCCTTTAGATCATTAAAAATAGAGCCATGTCAGTTTTGAATGGTTATATCTTCTAAATGTGACCTTTGTCATTATTTTAGAGCACATTAGCTTAAAGATAAGACTAACATACGCATTATAGAATTAAATCAACTTTGGTAACACTTTCGGTTCTGTAACAAAGCCCACTATTAACTATACTGGCTTATTACCTGCCTTATAAAGCACTTATAAAGTATGATCTTATTCTACATGCCTTATCCTTACTCACTATTAATAAGCAGCTAATTAGTAGTTTATTGCAGTAGTAGTCTAAATTAATGGTTTGTTAATAGTGTAAACTGTACATTGAATTAAAGTATGCCCAAAAGTTCAATTTTGTTTTCACGGTGACTTGAAATACACATTAGATGGTTGATGAATGTTGTTAGGCCTGTCACAATAATCAATTTATCGACTTATGGCACAACACATGGACATGACCTCAATCATTTTTGGGGATGCAATATATATCGCCCTTGCATAAAAACAAATTCTAGCAACATTTTAGCTGATTGTGCAACATCTCTATTGGAGGAGTCAGTGTCAGTATGGTTAAAAAACAATATAATATTTACTATAAGTTATTTTAGTATATGTTCATGTGAGTGTCTGACAACTGAAAATAGATCTGGTAGCAGAAATGACAGTTACTTTTTACCTTGCACTTTTTTGTTAACATTTATTATTATTTATTCAGGATATGTGTTTTCACATTCTGATTCCAATGCCTGATTATTAAATAGTAAAAATGACTATAGTTAAACTAAATTAAATACTCTTAAGAATAAAGTATGAGTGTACTTGCATTGTGATGATATTATATTGTCATTCTGGCGATATAAAATGAGTGGCCTAAAATGGTCTTAAAAGTAGGGCTGGGAAATATGGCAGAAATGCAGTCTCGATAATTATTTTCCATATTGAATGATAACGATATATATTTCGATATAAGTTCCTAATGATTCCAGATTTAAAAGAGTACCCCCACAATGACTGAAACCACAAAAATTTGAGGGTCCATTAAATGACATATTTTTCGGCCTATAAAATTTCGGTGGCCTTGAATATGATACATCTCGATTGTATCAAATTCGATACATCTCGAAAATTCGATACATATCGAATAAAATTCGAAATCAATAAACTTTTAGATTCCAGTTGTTGCACATTTCTGTTGTGTGATTGGCTCTTAGATCAATATAGAGTAAAAAAGTCCAGAGCTTATCATTGTTATTGACAAATTTTATCAAGATTTGATATATTATTTATCGGCCAAGCCCTATTTAAAAGGATAATAATATTGTTTATCACAATTATTTTGGTGCAATATATTGTACATCAAAATATAGACATCGTAACAGGCCTAGCATCTGATTACCAAAACCATGGCAAAACTATGATTAAATGGTAGTTTTTTAGTTCTCAAAAAAAGGATTCAATCCTCTACTGTGCACTTGTAAATTTCTCAAACAGATACGAAAAGAGCTATCAACTTGAAAAAACAATTCATAGGGATTTTTGTTTTCCTTCCGTCTTTCTGACACGGTACATCACCTGTCACCGTGCGCACATTCTGTTTGTTTAGTTGCTTTCTTCACAACTCCAGGAGGATTTTTTCTTCTTCCTAACACGCAAAACGTGCCTATAGTTGCTCTGTTTTCTGTGTTTTTTTTTCTCAGACTTTTCACTTCCCAGAATCCTCTTGTGTCTCTTCTTGCATCCAACTCAATCAATACCTCACACTATGCCTGGGGCGCCATTCTGCAAAATACTACATCCAATTTACACACAGAAATAAGCAACTTTCCAGCGGGTAGTACATAATCACACAAAACAAAAACAGGCAGGACGCTGTGGCCGCGCTTTCTAAAGATGCCGCTGACCTCCATTTACATGGGAAAATCACACCTCAGCCTCTGTGCGCAGCCGCTCGCTCTCGTTTGGATAAAAGCGGCTGTTTTGGGTGTTGAGTCACACCTTCAAATCTTGCTCGGATGTGTTTGTGTCACGGTGGCGCAGTCGAATCGCTAGCGTGAACGTCGTCTTTATCCACCGTGTTCTCTGAGGACTTTACCTGAGCCCCTCGCTGAGAACAGAGCGCGCTCACTTTATCATCACACACACACAAATGCACACACACATGCACATGTGCTTATGTTATGAGCTGGCTGAAAGTATGTAAACAGACTACGGAGATGATGTGAGCAGCAATGAGTTCTCAAGCTCTCTTTTAGCAAAAAAGATTATGTTAATAATTGGTCGAATGAAGCCAAATTATTGAGTCTGTCTGTCAGTAACCATCATTAATTCTCTGAAATACCTGGAACTGTTTTGAACTTTGTGAAAAAATTTATATAATCAATAATTGCAATGTGCAAAGCCAGTCAGAAATGTAACAGTAAAAATGCTATATTATAAAAAGCAGTTCATTATTTAATTACATTTAGTTTAATTTTACAGCAAAACTGTAACAGAATTTTGGATGTGAAAACTAAAATGTCAATGTTTATTGCTTTTTTTAGTGTATTTTTAAGAGTGTTTGATGGTGTTTTGTAAAAAAAAAGTACAGTTCTAATATAATCTTTTTATAATATATATTTTTGTAAAATAAAATACTGTTATTGGTACAGGTTTTGGGTAAAGGTAACTTAAATTATAATTTATAGTGAAAGAAAATTATAAAATTGCTTGAATTCTCCGTCAACTCACATTGTATGGAAAAAAAACAGCTTTTTTATTACTTTTATGGATTTATTTTACATCCTGTAATGTTAAATAGATGTTTATTGTATTATTTTTTAGGGTAATTTAAGTTTTACCATGTTCTTTTATTAAACCATGCAAATTGTATATAAAGTTACATAGTGAAAAACTGCCAATGGCTGATTTTTTATAATTGCAAAGAACAATTAAATCAAAAAGTGTTTTTATTTACAGTAAAAAACTACTTAGGCATAACTATCTGTGCCAGCTTTTTTTCACTATAATAAAACAGCTTGTTTTTAACTTTTTATTTTCATGTACACACTGAAAAATAAAAAAAATTAAAACTTATGGTAAAAAGAAATGGCAGCTGTAGTTGCCAGTATTTTAGCATTACAAATATGGTACAAACCATAAAACAAAATCACATATTTAAGGTAAACTTTTTCAATTCAATTCAATTCACCTTTATTTGTATAGCGCTTATACAATGTAGATTGTGTCAAAGCAGCTTCACATAAAAGGTCACAGTAAATAGGAACAGTGTAGTTCAGTTTGTAGTGTTTAAGTTCAGTTCAGTTCAGCTCAGTTCAGTGTGGTTTAATAATCACTACTGAGAGTCCAAATATTGAAGAGCAAATCCAACGATGCGCAGCTCTACAGATCCCGAACCATGCAAGCCAGTGGCGACAGCGGAGAGGGAAAAAAAACTTCACTAATGGCGAAAGTGAAGAAAAAAACCTTGAGAGAAACCAGGCTCAGTTGGGCACGACCATTTTAATTTCTCCATATAAACTTCCATATTTCATTAATTTATAGTGTCGATACACCACCGTTTTGAAGTTCACCTTTTCCAAAAAGAACCGATGTCAACAAATATCATAAAAAGTGAAGTGTTATGCAGAGAATTCTTGGAAGTAAATATATAATATATAATTATACATAATAGGGAAAAGTACTGTTAACCAGGATACAGATTATTGTAGCAATAGAATGTAGGATAGGATGGTGTGGATGGATGGATGGATGGATGGATGGATGGATGGATGGATGGATGGATGGATAGATTCTTTATTATGCATTTTTTGTAAAAAAATAAATCTGGCAACCATAGCTGCTGATCTTCTATAGTATATCCAACTTTTTTTTTCACAGCGTGTTTATTCACATCCACACTACTCTTTCAAACTGCCTCGTGCAGCTATTGGCCAGATTGTGTGCGACTGTCAAACTGTGAATAACAATAATTTATTTGCGCGCGGATGTGACATAAAGAAGAATGAGTGGTCACCCCAAAATACATTATTTATGGACCCCGAGTGTCAGACCAGACTGGTGAACTTGAACCGCCCCGTTTCTTCCCCTCAAATTGGTAAGATTTCATTTAGGACACTGCGAATGTGACGCATTTCCCCACCAAACATTCACAAAAAAGACATGTGTTCCGCATTTGATTTACATTACAAGCACTTTTCACAAGAGAATAAGCCATCAAATGTGATGTAAGCCAATAAAACTGAATACAATGAAGTTTCGCATGCATGATACTATTAAATGTACTGTTTCTGAAGGTGAAAGAGAACAAGTCCTCTAATGATTTACATGGAAAGGAAAACACACTTATAGAATTAACAATGTTTTCTATTGAGACAACTTTTGACTTTTTTGTTGTAAGTTGTGTACAGTTTTATGTTACATATCAGTCACTAAATGAATTTCTATTGAAATGTTTTAGTGTTATTTCTTAACCACATTGTTTAGTATTTATTAATATGACAGCTGCGGTTCAGATTTCATTTAGCAAACTGCAAATAGGACTTATTTTATTTTGTAATTTACAGTGAGAAAAACATTATTTGAACATGATTATGCTGTTGTTGTGTTTTATTATCAGTTTTATTTAATTTTTTTTATTATTATTTTCATTTTATATATTATTTAGTTGAATTTTTGTAGTTCATTTTTACATTATAATTTACATTAAATATTAGTTAATAGAACTAAATCAATGTTTGATATTAGTAAGCCTATAAAACAGAACAGAATAAAAGTTCACCTCAAAATTAAATTCCTTTTTTAAATGATTAATTAATAATGTTTATGACCATTTTAGTGTGATTTTGGTACCATGCCGTTTTGCACAGTGCTGGATAAGTTACTTTAAAAATGTAATTCAATACTAATTAATAATTACATCATTAAAATACATTTAAATTAATTTTCCAATTAGATTGTCAAAACAATCAAATAGTGTTACTCAATACTACTTGATATCTGTATAAATCTCAACACATACAACAGAAATTAATATAATTCTTTAAACGTATGTCAAACATGGCCTTTATGCTTAAAAATACTTGAGAAAAGTAAAACATTGTGTATCAAAACACAAAACAAGAAAAGACACCATACTCCATACATACCCTATATACATTCATTTCTTAATTTATTCTTACTTAAGCATGCTTAATCATCATAATAACTCTGAGTTTCTGTCTTTAGTAGAACATCAAATTACTCAGCAAAATATATTTGATTAACAGTAAAACATTAACATCCTCTGCTTCTAATAATGGATTTATTTAGAACTATTTACAGTATTTCAATGAAGTACACTATAGGTAACTCTAATAAAGGGCGTAAAATGAGAAGTAATCCCTTACTTTACCTTTTCAGCTGGTACTTTTGCAGTAACAGTTACTTCTTAACTAATTACACCAAATACTGGTTTTGTATTTGTTTATATGACACTGTAAACTAAATAAAGAAAAATAAAAGTTAAATAAAAGAAAAAAGATAAAAGAAAAGCTAAATTAAAGAAACTTCATAATTCATATTTAACTAAATTAATTAAAGTGTATTGTATTTTAGTGTGCTTATCTTATCATGACCTGTTTTGTATTTGTTTACATGTCACTCTGAACCACAGACAAATACAGATTAGCAAAACTGTGATTTACAGAAAATCTCTGGCAACCAAAGCTGCACTTTCAGACACACACTACAAATTCAAATGTACATTCAAGCACTGTTTTACGACTAATCTGTCCAATTGCCAATAATACAGAATGGAAGCAGAATAATAGATCACCTCAAAATGAATATAAACAAAGTATGTCATAATTAAAGGTTTATTGTGATTGTGTTACCATTTCGTGTTATGTGTTTGTTTATATGACACTCTAAACCACAGGCGTTGAGATAGATTTGCTAAACTGTATTTGATAGTAAATATCTGCAACCAAAACTGCAGTTCAAACACAAACTTCACATTTAATGTGCATTACAAGCACTTTTGCCAACAGAATAAGCTTTTAAACATCCATCAAAAAACACATAATGGAGGCTCATCAACTACGTTCCCCTCAAAATGAATAATTAACTAAATTAATTAAATCTTATTACATATTTTTGTTGGATTTTGTTATCATGCCTTGTTTTGTTTTATTTCATACGGAACTCTCAACCACAGACAAATAACGAATTGCAGAACTGTGTTTTACAGTAAATTTCTGGCAACCAAAACTGCAGTTCAGACACACAGTACGTATTTCATGTAAATTACAAGCACTTTTTGCAACATACTAAGATAATAAATGTCATATAACCCAATAAAACAGAAAAGTAGCTTTAGTTAACCTCAAAATTAATATTCAACTAAATGAATAAATAAAAGGTTATTGCATTTACAGTAAGTGGGATTTAGTTACAATTTCTTGTTGTGTATTTGTCTATATGACACTCTCAACCATAGACAAATAGACAGATTTGCTAAACTTTACTTCACAGTAAATCACTGACAACCAAAACTGCAGTTCAGACACAAATTACACATTTAATGTCCACTTTTGGCAGCAGAATAAGCCATTAAAAGCCATTTAAGCAAATAAAAAAATAGAAGTAAGGCTCACCACCTTAAGTTCATCTCAAAATGTATATTCAACTAAACGAATTAAAGCTTAAATAATTGATTTTTTTTTGCTTAATAATAATAACTGGTGTTCATTTGCTACCATGTCCTGTTTTGTATTCATTTTCATGACACTCTGAACTACAGACAAATAGACAGATTTTCTAAACCAACCTCTGACAACCAAAAGCCGCAGTTCAGACACACAATGTGCAATTGATATACAATACAAGCACCTTTTCACAACAGAATAAGCCATCAAAAAACACATAACGGAGGCTCACCACCTCAAAATTTATAATTAACAAAATTAATTAAAAGTTATTACATATTTTAGTTGGATTTTGTTACCATGCCCTGTTTTGTTTGAATTCATATGGCACTCTCAACCACAGACAAATACAGATTTGCAGAACTGTGTTTTACAATAAATCTCTGGCAACCAAAGCTGCAGTTCAGACACAATCTACATATGTAATGTAAATTACAAGCACTTTTTGCAACAAAATAAGATAATAAATGTCATATAACCCAAAAAAAACAGAAAAGTAGCTTTAGTTCAAAAAGTAGCTTTAGTTCAAAATTTACCTCAAAATTAGTATTCAACTAAATTAATTAAAGTTCATTCCATTTTTAGTGTGATTTTGTTACCATGTGCTGTTTTGTATTCATTTACAGTAGATGACACTCTGAACAGACAAATAGACAGATTTGATAAACTGTATTTGATAGTAAATCACTGGCAACCAAAACTGCAGTTCAGATACAAATTACACAATTAATGTCCACTTTTGGCAACAGAATAAGCCATTAAAAGTCATTTAAGCAAATAAAATAGAAGTAAGGCTCACCACCTTAAGTTCATCTCAAAATGTATATTTAACTAAATGAATTAAAGCTTAATTGCTTTTTCTGGTCAAAAAATTGTTGTTTGTTTTGTTACCGTGCCCTGTTTTGCATTCATTAACATGACACTCTGAGCCACAGACAAATAGACAGATTTTCTAAACCGATAGTAAATCTCTGGCAACCAAAAGCTGCTGTTCAGACACACGGTGTGCATTTGATTTACATTACAAGCACTTTTCACAATAGAACAAGCCATCAAACGTGATGCAAGCCAATAAAACAGGAGGTAAGCTGAATAGAAGTGCACCTCCAAATAAAGTTAGCACGGGGCTTGACAACACAATGCCTCTACACATGTACCTCCTCTTGTCTCACCTCATGTCTGTGTCTAAATTTTCTTTGCATTGTGTTTACTGTATATGCCAATAGTGTAATATTAAACAAAACCAGTGTGTCCGGTGTCAGAATGATAGATTACGGCAGCCAGGCAAGGTCACCCCAGAGGGCCAAGGAGCCCTGTCTCACTCTTGCAGTTAACACTATATCCGTATTGTATGAGTGTCACCAGCAATCCAATGATTTATTGCTTGGAAGGGTCTGCTCAATTTTTTTTCTCTCTCGCTCTGCCTCTCTTTTCCGTGCCTGACCAAATTGCACATTTTTTTTCTGGAGATGGAGGCAAAAATATCCCAGCACATAGATTAGGCTGATCTTCTGCTTTGTTTGGA
>NC_079446.1:44015892-44155892 GCF_903798145.1 Danio aesculapii | reverse complement strand
TTTAATTTCTGTCAGTAAATCTTTAACAATTCAGACACAACGTAGCCATTCATTCATTTTATTTTCAGCGTAGTCCTTTTATTAATCTTGGGTCGCCACAGCGGAATGAACCACCAACTTATTCAGCATGTTTTACGCAGCGGATGCCCTTTCAGCTGCAACCCATCACTGGGAAACCCATACAGCCATGCACTCTCATTCACACAATTTTAGCTTACCCAATTCACCTGTACCGCATGTCTTTGGACAGTGGGGGAAACCGGAGCACCCGGAGGAATCCCACACGAACACGGGAACATGCAAACTCCACACAGAAATGCCAACTGACCCAGGCGAGGCTTGAACCAGCGACCTTCTTGCTTGTGAGTGATTGCGATTCGATTTTGATTAATCGCACAGCCCTATAGGTGAATTGAACAAACTAAATTGGCTGTAGCGTGTATGAGTGCGTGTGTGAATGAGTGTGTATGGGTGTTTTCCAATACTGGGTTGCAACTGGAAGGGCATCCGCTGCGTAAAACATATGCTGGAATAGTTGAAAGTTCATTCCGCTGTGGTGACCTCTGAAATAGAGACTAAGCCGACGAAAAATAATGCAGAGGTAGGTAATAATAGTGCCTTATTCTTCAACTATTCAAAGGTCTAGAGTTATTCTTGCATATATCAGAATCCAATGGTTCTCCTGTGGTAAATAGATCATAACCACGACTTGTGAAATAAACTGCGTACGCATAATTAGCATTCATCTGGATCCTGAGGTAAACAACAACATGTACAAGTTTGGCTTTGTCTTGTTTATCTTAAAAACAGAATTTCCTCACTGTCTTAAAGCACCATGTGAAGTGTTCAATCACACAAACCACCATCTAATTTCCACAGACTTCCAGGAGAAAAGACGTTTGAAGTGAGCGAATATCCTTAGTTAATCTGTTAAACAGATAAAGACGACCGGCTTTTTTCTCCCTCTCAAAATCTCATTATAGGGCTCATCTTCACCTTGCCTACATCTCATTTCAGAAGAGTTTTTCAACACAACAATGTCAGAGAGGAAAGGAAACCGCCGCCGTGTGTTCGATTTTAATCTGGATCTTCTGGGACTCGGAGCGAGATTTCTATGTTCTTCTGCAATTTACATGTTAAATTCTGTAAGCCCTAGGTAGTTCAGGCGTTTGTGCGGGAACAGTGGGCGGTGTAATTTTCAAACGTTCAATGAATAATTTCATCTCAATTAGAAAATCAGGGCAACACAAATCTGCCCTTTAGCCCAAAACTACTGTTTCCACTTTCTGTTTGCGTCAAATGCCGTCTGACGCCAACATGTGCAATACAGGAAGTGCATTCACAGTTAATTAAACGGTGGCAATGCACAAGACAAAACATAACTTATTTGATCAGACGCATTGCATGAAGCTTTCAATATTAAATTGGAACATATTAATCAATGAGTGTTTTTTTGCAGGGTATCATTATTTATGCATGTTGTTTAATATCTATTTGAAAAGTTTTTTTTTAAACCAAACACAAACAAGATATAGATAACCCACCGCCATGTTTTTTTTCTTCTTCTCTATTTCTCTATTTTCTCTTTCACCTTTATGGGGTTAATGGTTTTGTAATGTACAATAGTTATGCATCAGGTTGTGTATTCTCTGTGTTGTATAGGTTTATAGAGTGTGTCATATTTGTTATGTAGTTGTGTACAGGGCCGGATTAAAGAAAGTGAAGCAGTCAGTGAAGTTGATATTTTTTTAGTGAATTGGTTTCCACTTTAATGACACATATTGTAAGTTTTAAGGTAAACAATGAAAAAGTTATAGTGCGTTCTAACTGTTATAGTGCGTTCACACCAGACATGCATTGAAGCATCAAGCGTATATCGATGCAAAGGCATGAATAGACATCCTGCGGCGCTATTTATGCGAATGAGATGATGCAAATGACACGTATTAGCGTTTGACGTGATTAACACACGAATAGCTCGAGTTAGAAAATCTGAACTTTAGCGGACATTTGCACCTCGTCAATCAATCGGGAGTTTGCTCTAGTATGGGCGTGATTATGACGTAGAGCTTGTTGTTGGTGTGCTGAGGGGAAATCCTCCTGCGGACACAGAACAGCTCATCAAACTGTGCTCAGTCTGAAACAACACCGAAAGCTTTCATCATTCAGGTATAGTTTGTGGAGGAGTTGATGAACTCAAAGAGCTGAGTGCACCTCAGAAAGGATCTAGTGGACTTAGACACGGCGCCGAACGAATCTATGCTGTTTTTCAGCCTTCCTAAATCGCATAAAGCACAGTTATTCTCTCAATAAAATCCATGTTAGAAACAAAACTAGAGTCACTGTGCAGACAGAAGCCCTGCCCATGATGCGAATCCGCATCTATTGTGAAGTGAATTTGACATGCGAATGAAGCGGATTTGACTCGCGTATGTGCGAACAGCACAATTAATTCGCGCATGACGCATCTGGTGTGAACACCCCATTAGTCTACTGCAAGTGAAAGATAAAGGAGCTCAAAAATTAAAACCCCGCCCCCTACTTAATATTCCATTTCAATTGGAAATACATTATCATGCTGAAACATAAGTCTGCAACAACTTCCGTTTCAAACCGACTTTAAACCGTTTTCACTAATAATCTCTTGTTTTTATATAAATATTTGGTGCATTTGAGGCAGCAGTGGGTAGCGCTCTCGCTTCACAGCAAGAAGGTAGCTGGTTCGAGCCTCAGCTGGGTCAGCTTGGCATTTCTTTGTGGAGTTTGCATGTTCTCCCCGTGTTCGCGTGCGTTTTCTCCGGGTGCTCCGGTTTCCCCCACAAGTCCAAACACATGGCTAATAGGTGAATTGGGTAAGCTAAATTGTCCGTAGTGTATGTGTGTGTGAATGGAAGTGTATGGGTGTTTCCCAGTGATGGGTTGCAGCTGGAAGGACATCCGCTGCGTAAAACATATGCTGGATAAATTCATTCCGCTGTGGCAACACCAGATTAACAAAGGGACTAAGCTGAAAAGAAAATGAATGAATGAATGAATGAATGATTGGATGAATGGTGTATTTGACATTGTTTTGACACTATTTGATTACAATAAACAGAAAACAATAATAGTCTATAAAAACTAATTTTCCTCCATTTTTTAAAGTAAACTGCTCCTTTAAACTGTAAAATGTGTTTTGAAAAGTGAGCTGAGGCGATCTGCACCACCTATATAACCCTCATATACTGTATGTTTTTACAGTAACTGAAGATGAGTGGTTAAGAAGGCTGTTTTAATCTCTCGCTCATCTTGATTAATAATTCAACAGGTTCTCTCTCTACTGGACTCATTAAGGCCAAACGCTGCGAGTATCTAAACAGAGCAGATGGCTGGAAATTCAATAAGTGAGCGTGAATCTTGACTTCACATCGGGTGGATTTATTAAAAAAGAGAGGAGTTTTTAAACTCACAAAACCTATGAAAGCGCTGGTCTTCCTGCGGATGATCTGAAGAGCTTCTCATACCCTTGGTTTTCAGGGGGAAATTTAATTATTGATCAACTTATTGACTGATAGTTGTTATGAGATGTTTGTTTCTATTTGGAGAGCTTTTAGAGTTTTCACCTTACATACATAAACTAAAATTAACAGCATGCAACTAATTTAAGATTTGCTGCTTGAAATAAATTGTTAACTGAACTATAATATACATATTAAAACTAGATAAAAATAAGTTCTTAGTTTCATTTAGTTTAATTAAGTTGTCCCACAACTACAACTCAAGTTAAAAATTGAAAAATACAATAGTACAATGGTTAAAGTATACATAAAAAAGGCTAGAAAAAAGCTTAAAATTACATGGAATAATTTAGTCAAATATTTAAAATCCTAAAAACTACTTAATAAAATGGTTTATTTATAAAAACATGATTTTAAACAACCAACTATAACAAAAAAATATATACTTTAATCCAACTATAATTAAATCAGAAGGTATCATTTTAAAGTAAAATAAAACACAAAATATACATTTTTAAATCTATAATATATCAAAGGTCTTCTAAAATACATTCTAACTCAAATAATGCATCATTTTAAGTCTTCTAAATGCATCACAACTCAAAAATGTATAATTTTAGGTCTTATAAAATACATTGCAAGTCATTGTATCTTTTATTAAATCTTCTAAATATATCAAAAATCAAATATTGCATCATTCTAAGTGTTTAAATGCATCACAACTCAAATAATGTATCCTTTTAGGTCTTATAAATACATCGCAACAATGCATTTTAATAAATCTTACATCACAACTCAAATAATGTATCATTTTAAGTCTTTTAAATACATCACAACTCAAATAATGCATTATTTTAAGTCGTTTAAATACACCACAACTCAAATGATGTATTGTTTAAAGTCTTTTAAATACACCACAACTCAAATAATGCATCATTTCAGGTCCTCTAAATACATTGCAAGTCAAAAAATGTATCATTTTAGGTCTTAAAAATACATCACAACTCAAATAACGCATCATTCAAGTCTACTAAATGCATCACAACTCAAATAATGTATAATTTTATGTCTTCTAAATGCATCACAACTCAGATAATGCATAATTTAAGTCTTCTAAATGTATCACAACTCAGATAATGCATCATTTTAAGTCTTCTAAATACAACACAACTCAGATAATGTATCATTTTAGGTCTTCTAAATACAACACAACTCAGATAATGCATAATTTTAGGTCTTCTAAATGCATCACAACTCAAATAACGTATAATTTTAAGTCTTCTAAAGGCATCACAACTGAAATAATGTTTTATTTTAAATCTTTTAATACACCACAACTTAAACAATGCATCATGTTAAGTCTTCTAAAAAAATGACAACTCAAATAACGCATCATTTTAAGCCTTATAAATGCATCACAACTGAATTAAAATTGTTATAATCTTCTAAAATATCAAAAAATGAAATAGCATAATTTTATGCCTTTTAAATGCATCACAACTCAAATAATGTCATTTTAGGTCTTATAAATACATCACAACTCAATTAATGCATCATTAAAGTTTTATAAATACATCATAACTCAAATAACATTTAAGTCTTCTAAATGCATCAACTCAAATAACGCATCATTTCAGGTCTTCACAACTCATTGTAACTTTTTAAAAATCTTTAAAGCATAACAAAGATCAAATAACACATTAATTTAAGTCTTCTAAATACATCACAACTCAAATAAAATCATTTTAAGTCTTCTAAATACATCACAAGTCAAATAAAATCATTTTAAGTCTTCTAAATACATCACAACTCAAATAATGTATCCTTTTAAGTTTTAGAAATAAATCACACCTTAATGTATCCTTTTTTACATTTTCTAAATATATCAAAAATCCAATAATGCATCATTTTAGGTCTTCTAAAAGCATTGCAACTTAAATAATGTCTCATTTTATGTCTTCAAAATACATCACAACTCAGATAATGCATCATTTGAAGTCATTTAAATGCATCACAACTCAAATAATGTATAATTTTAAGTCTTCTGAAGGCATCACAATTCAAATAACACATCAATTTAAGTCTTTTAAATGCATCACAACTAATTAAACTTTTTATAATCTTCTAAAAATATCAAAAAATCCAATAGTATAATTTTAGATCTTTTAAATGCATCACAATTGAAATAATGTATCATTTTAGATCTTCTAAATGCATCACAACTCAAATAATGTATAATTTTAAGTCTTCTGAAGGCATCACAATTCAAATAACACATCAATTTAAGTCTTTTAAATGCATCACAACTAATTAAACTTTTTATAATCTTCTAAAATATCAAAAAATCCAATAGTATAATTTTAGATCTTTTAAATGCATCACAATTGAAATAATGTATCATTTTAGATCTTCTAAATGCATCACAACTCAAATAATGTATAATTTTAAGTCTTCTGAAGGCATCACAATTCAAATAACACATCAATTTAAGTCTTTTAAATGCATCACAACTAATTAAACTTTTTATAATCTTCTAAAAATATCAAAAAATCCAATAGTATAATTTTAGATCTTTTAAATGCATCACAATTGAAATAATGTATCATTTTAGATCTTCTAAATGCATCACAACTCAAATAATGTATCATTTTAGGTCTTATAAATACATAAAAACTCAAATAATGTATCATTTCAGATCTTCTAAATGCATCACAACTCAAATAATGTATCATTTTAGGTCTTATAAATACATCACAACTCAAAAAATGCATCAGTTTAAGTCATTTAAATGCATCACAACTCAAATAACACATCAATTTAAGTCTTATAAATGCATCACAACTAATTAAACTTTTTATAATCTTCTAAAAATATCAAAAAATCAAATAGTATAATTGTATGTCTTCTAAATGCATCACAATTGAAAAAAATGTATCATTTCAGATCTTCTAAATGCATCACAACTCAAATAATGTATCATTTTAGGTCTCATAAATACATAAAAACTCAAATAATGTTTCATTTTAGGTCTCATAAATACATAAAAACTCAAATAATGTATCATTTTAGGTCTCATAAATACATAAAAACTCAAATAATGTATCATTTTATGTCTTCTAAATACAGCACAACTCAAATAATGTATCATTTTATGTCTTCTAAATGCATCACAATTGAAATAATGTATCATTTTAGGTCTTATAAATACAACTCCAATCACATAATGTATAATTTCAGGTCTTCTAAATACATCACAACTCATTGTAACTTTTTAAATATCTTTAAAATATATCAAATATCAAATAACACATCAATGTAAGTCTTCTAAATACAGCAGAACTCAAATAACGCATCATTTTATGTCTTCCAAATGCATCACAACTCAAATAATGTATCATTTTAGGTCTTCTAAATACATCAAAACTCAATGTGATCTTTTTTAAATCTTCTAAATATATCAAAAATGTAATAATGCATCATTTTAAATCTTCTAAATCTATCACAACTCAAATAATGTATCATTTTAGGTCTCATAAATACAGCACAACTCAAATAATGTATCATTTTAAGTCTTCTAAATACAGCACAACTCAAATAATGTATCATTTTAAGTCTTCTAAATACAGCACAACTCAAATAATGTATCATTTTAGGTCTCATAAATACAGCACAACTCAAATAATGTATCATTTTAAGTCTTCTAAATACAGCACAACTCAAATAATGTATCATTTTAAGTCTTCTAAATACAGCACAACTCAAATAATGTATCATTTTAGGTCTCATAAATACATAAAAACTCAAATAATGTTTCATTTTAGGTCTCATAAATACATAAAAACTCAAATAATGTATCATTTTAGGTCTCATAAATACATAAAAACTCAAATAATGTATCATTTTATGTCTTCTAAATACAGCACAACTCAAATAATGTATCATTTTATGTCTTCTAAATGCATCACAATTGAAATAATGTATCATTTTAGGTCTTATAAATACAACTCCAATCACATAATGTATAATTTCAGGTCTTCTAAATACATCACAACTCATTGTAACTTTTTAAATATCTTTAAAATATATCAAATATCAAATAACACATCAATGTAAGTCTTCTAAATACAGCAGAACTCAAATAACGCATCATTTTATGTCTTCCAAATGCATCACAACTCAAATAATGTATCATTTTAGGTCTTCTAAATACATCAAAACTCAATGTGATCTTTTTTAAATCTTCTAAATATATCAAAAATGTAATAATGCATCATTTTAAATCTTCTAAATCTATCACAACTCAAATAATGTATCATTTTAGGTCTCATAAATACAGCACAACTCAAATAATGTATCATTTTAAGTCTTCTAAATACAGCACAACTCAAATAATGTATCATTTTAAGTCTTCTAAATACAGCACAACTCAAATAATGTATCATTTTAGGTCTCATAAATACAGCACAACTCAAATAATGTATCATTTTAAGTCTTCTAAATACAGCACAACTCAAATAATGTATCATTTTAAGTCTTCTAAATACAGCACAACTCAAATAATGTATCATTTTAGGTCTTATAAATACATCAAAACTGAATGTATTCTTTTTTAAATCTTCTAAATATATCAAAAATCTAATAATGCATAATTTTAAATCTTCTAAATCTATCACAACTCAAATAACACATAATAATTGTAAGTCTTTCAAACACATCACAACTCAATGTATCATTTTAGATCTTATAAATACGTCACAACTCAATATATCATTTTAAAAATCTTCTAAATATATCAAAAGTCCAATAATGCATTATTTTAAGTCTTCTAAATCCATCACAACTCAAATGACGGCTCTTTTTAAAGTCTTTAAAGACCTTCATTCTGAAGAGGTCAAAGCAGATGAAAACGTTCGCCAAAGACAAGAGCCTGAGCGCAAAAAAAAACACCTCAACTCTACTCCGGGCTCTGTTTGAGCGAATCACAAGCGGCGATATGCATTTTTCATGCTCACGCGGATGTCATCAAGACCTAGTGTATACGCTTCACGCTCAAAGCCTGAAACATGATGTTATCATTCGCTCACACAAAAAAAAGGACAGTCAGAAGACCAAACCAAAGTCTCGGCTCAATGCCACCACGAGCGGCACGTCCCAGAGGACAGAGATGGAGAGCAGCATTAAACCTTATCAAGTTTCCTCATGTAAATATTTCAGAGACCTCGCCTTTTATTCCACTCGGATGCTCGCACCAGTGGAAAAGTGAAATGCTAAATTTTAATATCGATCAATTTTTAATGGTTGATAAATTATAGGCTGCCGGAGTGGCGGGGGTAAAGTAATTGTTAATAGATCAGTGGTATTTGCAGGAGAGGATGGGGATAAAGCATCCGCACGCTGTAAAGATGACACGCTTAAATAATGCAGGCGAGTCTGAGCCGTCAAATAATTGACCTAAAATATGTCGCCGCGCTGAATCTGCTGAAGCGTGAGAGTGGATCTCTTCACGTTCGCTGTGCTTGCTCACTGTCCTATTAACTTTAATGCTCTTTTTTTTTTCTCTTCTTCTTCTTCCTGATGTTTAAGATGTCTCAAACATGGGCTAAAGCTCACTTAATACATTCTCAAATTGACTCGATCTGTGTATTACCAAATAATTCTGTCTGCGTTCAACTTCCATTAGAGGCCGACACAGACGTGCTGAATTCTGAATGAACTGCAGACGGGTGACGCTGAGGCTTTCCCTGAGGTCCTGGTTTTATCTAAAGTGCTACAAAATGGATTTAGGAGACTTTTCATGGGCGCCCAGCAATGATAATAAATCATTTGTTAGAAAAAGGGGTTAGTTCACTGAAAAATTATATTTCTGTCGTTATTTTACTTGTTATAGATTTGTTTGTGGTGCTGTTGAACACAAAAGAAGATATTTTGAAGAATGTTGGAAGCTGGTGGCCATTGACTTCAATAGAATTGTTTTTTTTTCTTACTATGGAATTCAATGGTTACAGGTTTCCAGCATGCTTCAAAATATCTTCTTTTGTGTTCAACAGATGAAAGAAACTCAGAATTTTGTATTCTTTTGTGTTGAACTATCACTTTAATACATCAGATGTGAAGGTAAGAGACTTTTTATGGGAACCCAGCAATGATGATAAATCATTTGTTAGGTAAAGGAGGGTAGTTCACTTAAAAATTATATTTCTGTCATTATTTTACTTGTTCTGGATTTGTTTGTGCTTTTGTTGAACACAAAAGAAGATATTTTGTAGAATGTTGGAAACTGGTGGCCGTTGATTTTCTTACTGTGGAAGTCAATGGTTACAGGTTTCCAGCATGCTTCAGAATATCTTCTTTTGTGTTCAACAGATGAAAGAAACTCAGAATTTTGTATTGTTTTGTGTTGAACTATCACTTTAATACATCAGATGTGAAGGTAAGAGACTTTTCATGGGCACCCAGCAATGATGATAAATCATTTGTTAGGTAAAGGAGGTTAGTTCACTTAAAAATTATATTTCTGTCATTATTTTACTTGTTCTGGATTTGTTTGTGCTTTTGTTGAACACAAAAGAAGATATTTTGTAGAATGTTGGAAACTGGTGGCCGTTGATTTTCTTACTATGGAAGTCAATGGTTACAGGTTTCCAGCATTCTTCAGAATATCTTCTTTTGTGTTCAACAGATGAAAGAAACTAAAACAGGTTTGGAACCACTTGATGGAGAGTACTTTTCTTTTTTATTATTGTCTTGTGTTGATCTTTCACTTTAATACATTGTATGTGAAGTTAAGAGACTTTTCATGGGCACCCAGTAATGATAATAAATCATTTGTTAGAAAAAGGGGTTAGTTCACCGAAAAATTATATTTCTGTCATTATTTTACTTGTTATAGATTTGTTTGTGCAGCTGTTGAACACAAAATAAGATATTTTGAAGAATGTTGGAAGCTGGTGGCCATTGACTTCAATAGAATTTTTTTTTTTTTCTTACTATAATAGTGATTGGTTACAGGTTTCCAGCATGCTTCTAAATATCTTCTTTTGTGTTCAACAGATGAAAGAAACTCAGAATTTTGTATTCTTTTGTGTTGAACTATCACTTTAATACATCAGATGTGAAGGTAAGAGACTTTTCATGGGCACCCAGCAATGATGATAAATCATTTGTTAGGTAAAGCGGGGTAGTTCACTTAAAAATTATATTTCTGTCATTATTTTACTTGTTCTGGATTTGTTTGTGCTTTTATTGAACACAAAAGAAGATATTTTGTAGAATGTTGGAAACTGGTGGCCGTTTATTTTCTTACTATGGAAGTCAATGGTTACAGGTTTCCAGCATTCTTCAGAATATCTTCTTTTGTGTTCAACAGATGAAAGAAACTAAAACAGGTTTGGAACCACTTGATGGAGAGTACTTTTCTTTTTTATCATTGTTTTGTGTTGATGTTTTGTATTTTACTTGTTCTAGACACTCTTCAGAATATCTTCTTTTGTGTTTAACAGATGAAAGATCCTCAAACAGGCTTAGAATCACAAGATGGAGAGTAAATTATAATTTTGTATTGTTTTGTGAGGAACTATCACTTTAAATCATTAGATGCGAAGGTAAGAGACTTGTCATGGGCTTCTAGCTAAGATAATAAATCATTGTCAGGTAATATTGCTGTCATTTTTTTTCTTTTTCCAGATCTGGTTGTGCTTCTGTTGAACACAAAAGAAGATATTTTGAAGTCTGTTGGAAATTGGTGGCTGTTGACTTCTTTATTTGTTTCCTACTATGGAAGTCAACAATTTCAAGTTTCCAGCATTCTTCAAAATATCTTCTTATATATATATATATATATATATATATATATATATATATATATATATATATATATATATATATATATATATATATATATATATATATACACATGCATATATCATTTCAATCATTTCAAGTTTCCAGCATTCTTCAAAATATCTTCTTTATATATATATATATATATATATATATATATATATATATATATATATATATATATATATATATATATATATATATATATATATATACACATAGATAGAATGTATATGTATATGTATATATATATATATATATATATATATATATATATATATATATATATATATATATATATATATATATACATATACATATACATTATATGTATATGTATGTATATATATATATATATATATATATATATATATATATATATATATATATATATATATATATATATATATATATATATATATACACATAGATATAATGTATATGTATATGTATATATATATATATATATATATATATATATATATATATATATATATATATATATATATATATATATATATATACATATACATTATATGTATATGTATGTATATATATATATATATATATACACACATACATATAATTTATATGTATGTATATATACATATAATATGTATGTGTATATATATATATATATATATATATATATATATATATATATATATATATATATATATATATATATATATATATATATATATATATACACATTTATTTATATATATTATATTTTATTGTTGGTATTTAAACTACAGTTACACTGAATTGCAGTGCAGTGGAAGGCTTCAATAAATCATGACAAACAATTTAATTCAATATTTTAAAACCTGTATACATTTCATAACAATGACAATAACATCACAGGATAATTAGCACATTAAATTCTATTAGGTCATCTTTCCACATTAATGACAATAATATGTTGTTCTTTCCTGTTTAAATAATCTGTTTAATAATTCTTAGCCGCCTCAAATCTTATTAAATGTCTTGTATACAGTAATTAATTCTAGCACATGCCCAAATAAACCAAAACTAAATCTTCAACAAAAACCTCAAACTTCAATCTCGCTACTAATGCAAACTGAAGCAAAAGCTACTCAGCATTAATGTTTACACATGAAATGCACATTTATGGCAACACAATGTGGAGCGCAGGAGTAGAATAGGAATGAAACACCGGGTTCAGCTGCTGGCAGGGGTCTCTGTAAAGGGGTGCTGGGCTGGTTTAATGGTAGCTGTGTCCCCATGACCTCTGTGTCCACATTCATAAATTTTTCAGTGCATGAAATAGTCAGGCCACCCTGCTTAATGATGTCTGTTTTAGTGAGCACGGCAAGCCTCTCTCTTTCCCTCGCCTGTTTTTCTTTTCTGTCCTCCACACATAGTGCAGTCGTCTTTTTTGTGCAGAGTGATGAAACCGCTGCAATTATTTCTTTGAAACAAGTGAAATAAAAAGGGGAAATTAAGGCGTAACACTGTATGAAAAGTGTTATGGGTTTACGTTGGGGAAGCATATTGAACAAACAAATGACTTCTAATGCATTTTGTTAATCTTGAGTTATTGTTAATGTCAAAATGTATTACTCATTTAAGAGCATTTCACAATAATTATTGTTTCAAAGCAGCTGTACATAAGCTGCACATTATTTAACTACAATCACATTTGGAAAAGTTAAGGTTATTAGTTACCATCACTTTATTAGTTACTAATAATTAACTAATTAACTAGTAACTAATAGCTTTTACAGTTAAAGTTATTACATAAACATGGTTAGCCTGCAGTTATATAGCATATAGGTGATGTCTATGTGTACATGTTTAATGAAGTGTATTTGTTAATGCATCTGTGAAATTATTGGAAATGATCCAGCAACAATGTGAAGTAGAGAAAATGTTACTGTATTTCTAATAACACAATAAACCAGAGTCCAATATTCTGCATATACTACAGTTCCAAAAGCTAAAGCCTCTTTGAGCTGTTGTATTTCAGACATTAATCAGGTTGTGCTCAAACTGCTCTTGTGTGTAGAATTAGTTTGTTACACATATTATCTAATCACTTAACTTTGTTTAAATATGATTTTGGGCTGTTGTGGGATGTACAATTTGAAATAATTTAGTGTAGTGATATGAAGCTGCCATGCAGTCAAGAACTAATTTAACTGAGTTTATATTAAATAGCTGCACACCTTAGGGCTCATTCACATTGGACGGTTTGGAATGGTTTGAAAAAAGGCACAGCATAAAGCAGTAAACTAAAGTATAGTCAACAGAAACTTGCTATGTTTGTCCCACATCCGAGCTCTTCTGATTGGTTCACTGCTTTGGAACTAACAGTGATGAGCTGCGCTGCTTGTGAAAGCTGAAGGTCTTTCAAATTGACAGCGTCTTAAAAAACGTGGTGCTCATGTGCTTCAAAACTGACATATTAACTAATCAAGCATGTGTTTATTTTGAACTAGAGAAAAGTAGCACATTGGAGGGGAATGAACAACCTCTTTCAATATTCATCAGCCAATCAGAATCAAGCACTCAACCAACCAACCAACCTGTAGTATATTGTAATTTAATGAATCTGAGTTACATTCTTAAAATAGTAGTCCATAAAATAAAAAAAAAATTTAAGAGTGATTGCGTCGAAGAACATATTTTTAAATGAAAACTTTTCAGTTTCAGTTGTGCTGTCAGGTTTTGTCCATAACTTGCAATAGCCGCGTTTCCACTATCGCGCCTAAAGCGAGCGAGCCAGGGCGAGCCAAGGCCAGTCGCGTTTCCACTATCACTTCCGGGGCGTAATCGGGCCAAAGCGGGGCTTCCTTGGGGCCAGCGTCCGGCCTTTTTCGGCCCGCCGAATACCTTGGGCCAAGGAGGGCCAACTGGGGCTTCGGGGCGGGGTTACGTACAAAGGCAGAGTTTTCCTGTCAGGTAAAGAGGAGACAAGATGCTTTCTTCCCTTACATTTGTTTTGCTATCGCGCTTGATCAACTCACTAAGAAGAAGAAAAAATGGATGCAGCCAAAATCTGTGTTCGAAGTAAATGCCGTCGAACTCGAATGTCCTTATCCAGGGATCGCTGTCTGGCCTTACACCAACAGACCACCAACAGTAAAAAAGCAATCGCTTCGGTGTTCTCCATCTTCCAGCTGTCGTAGTGATGCCAGGTTGTGCTTGTGGTTATAATTTGAGTTTTTTGTTCCCGCTAAAGTGGGCGGGTTGTGTGACGGGTTGTGTGACGTTTGATTCGGGGGACGTTCTGGGGGCGGTGTTTGCGTGATGCGCTGCGAGCAACTAGCCCGACAGTGGAAACACGACATGATTTCGGCCTCATTTCTCAACCTCCCGGGCTATTGGCCCGGCCTGGCCCGATTAAAGCCCTGGCTCGCACTGGCCCGATAGTGGAAATGCGGCTAATGTCTCTCATCCAAAATGTCATTTTAGGCCTTGTTATTATTGATTATTTATTATTTTATTGATAAAATCAGTGCAGCACTGGCAATTATGTTTGTCTAGTAAAAAGAAGAATAAAGAAGAAAAATACTATATGCATTTCAGATTAGCGACTTTTAATCTGTTTAATGCCACATAGTGTGAAAATTTGTTTAATTTTCATTCCAAGTTTTACTGATTATAACACTGACTTTATTTATTTCTTTAACTCACAGTTTGAAATAGTGTATTTACTAGACTCCTATTTAATCTTGTTTTCCTATTTGTTGTTATACAATAATTCTTTTATCATTCTGTAATTGTTATTAGATTTTTTTAAGATTATTTATTAATAATTATGAATTTATTTGAGCATATGCTTTCTTCTAAAAAAAGCTTCTGCGGATCCTCATTGCAGCCATCAGTTTGAAAACCACTATAATAGATAACAAATAAATAAATAAATAAATAAATAAATGAGGAAAAATGTAATCATTATTTATTTACTTGTGGATTTCTGATATTCTGCTGTTAACGTTAATGTGTTTACTTCAAACTTCTCAGTTTCACCGGATTTATCATTAATAGTTATGTGTTGGAGTAAATTTTCCAGTGATGGGTTTCCATATGTTGCGTAAAACATATGCTGGATAAGTTGGCGGTTCATTTTCGCTGTGGCGACCCCAGATTAATAAAGGGACTAAGCCGAAAAAAAAATGAATGTTAGAGTAAAACAGTTTATGTTTTGTTCTGCAAACTAGTCCCAACATGTTGTGACTAAATTTGGAATAAATGTTAGTAGATCTTATAGAATAAAGTATAAAGTATACATATAGCATACATTACTGTTTATTCATTCATTAATTTTCCTTCAGCTTAGTCTCTATTTCAGAGGTCGCCACAGTGGAATGAACAACCAACTATTCCAGCATGTTTTACACAGTGGATGCCTTTCCAGCTGCAACCCAGTACTGGGAAAGACCCATACACACTCATTCAAACACACACTCGTATACACTACGGTCAATTTAGTTTATTCAGTTCATCTACTGTATACCACGTCTTTGGACTGTGGGGGAAACAGGAGCACCTGGAGGAAACCCACACCAACATGGGGAGAACATGCAAACGCCACACAGAAATGCAAACAACCTTCTTGTTGTGAGGTGCCAGTGCTAACCACTGAGCCACAGTGCAGCCCGCACTACTGTATTTAGTATAATCTGCTAGTCTGATATATGGCAGAAAGTTGCAGGTATTGGTTGACAAAACTACTATTTTACCAATAAGTTTAACCATGTTTATGTTCAGTCTGCAGATCACCCTTTAAAACCGCTGCAGAATATGCAAAAATTCCTGCAGGTTCCATATGGGCCTGCTCATTAGTGACAGAACGAGATGTAAATAGAGAGAGGGAGAGAGGGAGAGAATGATGAATAATCGGAGTCAGTCATATTTGTGTGTAATGAATTACAGAACTCACACCCTAACCTGCCTAACATTTTACAGAGGTTGCGCTTCTCTCCACTGCAACCAATTATATCATCATCCTGGCATTTACCTGGACGCGATGATTCACGGCCTCGTCCCTTCTCCGGCATAATTCAGCGGACGGCCCAAAAATAAAATATTCATTATTGGCTAACTTCTGTCCAGTAATTAAGACTTCTCTCGCTGTTGTCCTTTAAATCCTGAGCAGCTGTCTCTATTAAGCACAGGGGAGTATGGGATAGCTGATTATTCTGCCATCACCAATGCCTGGCCTCGATTCATTTGGACCCGAGCTCTATTTTAAGACCTCCTGTTTGTCACCACAAATGCCATGTAATTTGTTACATGAAGAAATATGAGGAATTCGTTTTTTTTGTTTAGTTTTTTTGGTTATACATGTTAATATTCTGCTTGTGTGTGACAGAAAAATGATTTGGAGGTTACTTAGAAGCCAATTTATTCAGATTATGCAGAGGATATGGTAAAATAATATAATTATATTATAATTAAATACATGCAGTACTGCTTTGGAGATGGAGAATAGTAAAAACTGTAATCATAAGTGTTCGTATGGAGAAAAAAAGAGCAGGGCGTATCCATTTTTAATCTTTTAGATGCCCCAAACTACAACTTATATTTATATTGACACACGTGTAAACACACATACTCATACATCTGCATCGGTCACTTTGTATAACATTGAACTGCTAGTAACCTCATACTACATCCCTGTACATTATTAAGACACTGTCACTATCATATTTACAAGCTTTTTATTTTGCACTATATACTGTTTTGCATCTGTACTCTCTGGTTTGCACTCCTTGCCATGTGCCCTTAAGTGTAATTGTATTGTTTACAATTTTTTCCCATCTATTTTAAATGATATTAAATGTGTCATTGTGATAATGGAAATTTCTTTTGAAATATAATTATTATTATCTGTAATGCACCTTGGGTCTGAGAGTAACACACTTTCGATTCTCTGTATGTCCTGTACATGTGGTTGAATTGACAATAAAGCTGACTTTGCCCGATGTTTAGTTTCTATTTCTATATTTAGTTTTTATATTATTCTACTGTACTATATAAGTGACACACACATTTATTCATCAATTGCAATTTATTTAGTCTATTGTTTAAAAGTTTGAGGGTAAAAAAAAAGTTTAAATATTGTGCAATATTATTGTAAATTAAAATAACTATTATTTGTTATAATACACTGTACAATGTAATTTGATATTTAACCATCATTGGACCAACCTTCAAATGATGTTTCAGAAATCATTTTAATTTGGTGCACAGTAAATAATGATGATAATAATGATGATAATAATAATAATAATAATAATAATAATAATAATAATAATAATAATAATAATAATAATAATAATATTATTATTATTATTATTATTATTATTATTGTTGTTATTATTATTATTGTTGTTGTTAGTATTATTATTATTAATAATAATAATAATGTTAATAATAATAATAATAATAATAATGTTAATAATAATAATAATAATAATAATAATAATAATAATGTTAATAATAATAATAATAATAATAATAATAATAATAATAATAATAATAATAATAATTATTATTATTATTATTATTTTTAGACTATTAGTCTTTCTTTCTTTTTCATTCCTTTAAAACATGTTTTAACACATTTTAATCTGTTTTTATCATTTTATTAATGTTTATTTTCTGTTGTTTTTATTTTCTTATTGTTTCTTTCATTCCTATTTATGTAAAGCAATTTTCCATTGTGTATGGAATGTGCTATAGAAATAAACTTGCCTTGCCTATTACTATTATTATTTTATATATATATATATATATATATATATATATATATATATATATATATATATATATATATATATATATATATTATGATTAAAAATAAACAATGTGTGTGGAAAAAAACGTTTTATATTTCTTGTTATTTTTGATAAATTATCTAATTCATTTTTATTCATTTAAATGTATTTTCAATAGTTTTAAATATTTTCTAAATAAGTAAATTTAGCACTCCCTTGTAACCCCAGTTTGAAAACCATACATTTTTTTTGTGGTAATAGTCTATTTGTATATATATATATATATATATATATATATATATATATATATATATATATATATATATATATATATATATATATATATATATATATATATATATATGTGTGTGTGTGTGTGTGTGTGTGTGTGTGTGTGTGTGTGTGTGTGTGTGTGTGTGTGTATATATATAAAGAAATTGGAAAATATTTATCAAATTATTGCTTTTATTACATTTACCATTAATAATAATAATAATAATAATAATAATAATAATAACAATAATAATAATAATAATAATAATAATAATAATAATAATAATAATAATAATAATAATAATAATAATAATAATAATAATGCTTATTATTAGAGTGATTTCTGAAGGATTATGATTATGGGAGTAATAAAGCTTAAATTCTTCTTTAAAATCACTGGAATAAATTATTAATGTAAATTATTAACTACTTTTGAACAGTTATTTAATAGTGCAAAAACATTTCACAATTTTATCATTTGTACTGTATTTTTGACAAAATAAATGCAGTCTTGGTGAGCAGGAGAACTTATTTGAAACATTTAAAAATCCTACTGACCGCAAACTTTTGACCGGTAGTGTATATGTAAACACATTTCTAAATATTTAAATTTCATGAATATATGTTAGTAATATTATACTAATAATATAATAAATGTCTGAGTAAACTGTTGCTGGATTAATGAAGTGTGTATGTGTGTAAGGTCTCAACTGCCATCTAATGTTATCATATAAGTTAGTACAAAATATAGTTTAACATAACCCGAATAGAATGTCAGTGGTACTTTTTCACGTAAACTCTTTGCCATGATGCTATGATAATGCTATGGTTACAGTGTGTTCTGAATAGATGCTCAGGTTGGCCAATCAGAGAGGAGAAAACTGTTCACGCTGATGTTAAAACTCTGGTTTCAATGACCACACATTGTAAGCAGAGTTTCTGAAAATCTTCACCCTTGACAGAGATTTCAGAAAGTTTCCATTTCAGTCACCTGCATTTTTTTTGTGTTGACACAAACAGACATAATGCATAGAAAAAAACTGCAGTTATTGAAATATCCTTGTTTGTGTATACTTTAAAAGGCCTGAATATGAGGAATAGTACACACTTGGGGTCCTTCCAAACAGTCCGAAATTGTTGATTGTATTTTGTATGGTCAAGTGGCTCAAACCATATGCCATTTTGCATATTTGGCATTCCCTTGTACAGTTACAGATGAAAGTTTCGAAGGCATGACTGACAAAACGTGTGGTCATATGCATTTTTTGGTCCCGCTTTATTACATGGCCTTACCTAATATGTACTTACACTAAAATTAGTCATTTATTACGATGTACTTATTGTGTAAATACATGTTTATACATTGTACTTATGATTGATTAATGCAATTACATCAGTAATTAATTTCTGCAATTACACCGTTGACCTACCCCTTAAACCTATCCAATACCACGAAACCTGTCTCTAATCCTACCTGTATCCCACCTCAAGAGCTCTAGAAGTGTTCTAATACATTATGATTTTGTGATGCAAGTACACTGTAGTCAAGGCCACCTAATATAAAGTGGGACCTATTTTTTAATATGTATATTTAAAAATATGTTTATCTTATATTTAATAAGAGTCTATCTTAATTAGCATTATACATTTTGTAACTGTTGTATTTTGTATTGTTTTTATTGCTTGTTTTTAGTGAATGTCTGCAGCAATATGGCGATGCCCAAAACAAATTTCCTGTCAAGGACAATAAAGTTTTACTACTTTACTACTACTACTAAACAGCCGAGTTTTAATTAGATGTCCATCTCACATACCATGAACATAAAGCATTCTAAGAATCCACATCAGTCTTATTCAATCCACTAGCGCATCTGGGACCAGCATAACTGGAGAAGAAAATCATCTGGCGAGGAGCAGGAAAAAAAAAAGCAGACAGGGGAAAGTTGGAGAGCAGAGAGGCGTTCACCGCTCGCATCCAGCAGGTCCTGAGACGTAACAAAGAGGTTTTGCGAGATCCCGTGAAGGAAATAATGGGTCTAGCTGGAGACAGCAGTGCGCCTATAACGACTTCACACTCCAGTCTGTTCAAGACTAGAATGACAAATAACTCTCTAATAAATGCTGACCCACATAACATCATTTGGTGACAGGAGAGGCTGCTTTCTGCTGGAGCGGCCGACACCTCGTCTTCTTTCTGGGTCACGCGGTCCACACATACATGTACAAACGCACATACACACTCGCACGAACACAAGCAGAGCAAGGTTAGCTCTCGGGCATCAATAACGCATGCAATTTCTACCATGACGGGATAAAAACGCAAATTTGTACCACCCACAACAAAACAGCCACGTGGCCAGAAGAACTTGAGTGTTTTTACTGTAGTACAAATTGTAAAAATGCATTTACTGCCTACAGTAAAATAGACATTTCTACTTTGCTGCTGTTTTGACTGCTTATTTCAGACATTATATAATTATCTATGTATGTACAGCTTTGAGAAACAAAAACAAAAGACAACTTTCAATTCTCAGATACTGTGAAATTTCATAGTTTTGTGTTTGCGACTTATTTTTGGTTTCATTCTTTAAACTACTGATAACGTTTCCTGCATTTTCATTCATTTATTTTCCTTTGGCTTAGTCTCTATTTCAGAGGTCACCACAGTGGCATAAACTGCCACCTATTCCAGGGTATGTTTTACGCTGCGGATGCCATTCCAGCCGCAACCCAATGCACTGTAAACAATTATATGATCAATTAGTCCTGACAGCACATGTTTTAAGTCATCGTAACTTATTTTAAGTTACGCATGTTCAAACTTCATTTTAAAAGTTACGCAAGTTGTTTTAAGTCAGTTTAACATAATATTAGTTCAATGGACTCATAAGGTTAATTAGATTCAACTTAAAAATTTAAGGCTGCTAGGATTTTTTTCGTGTAGTGGGAAACACCCATTCACTCTCCTTCACACATACACACTACGGACAATTTAGTTTACTCAATTCACCTATAGCGCATGTGTTTGGACTGTGGGGGAAACCAGAGTACCTGGAGGAAACCCAACACGAGGAGAACATGCAAACTCCACACAGAAATGCCAACTGACCCAGCCAGGGCTAGAACCAGCGACCTTCTTGCTGTGCTAATATCTAAAATAAAAATGTTGCCATTTAGAGATATTTCTTCTTGCATACAATAGGCTTTCAGATTTTTTTTTATTAACATTAGATGCAATAAAGTGCTATACACAACAACTTGAATTGAATTGAGTTAAGAAAGCAATATTTGGTGGAAAAACCCTGACTATCAAATACAGCAAATGAAAAAAAGTTGCTATTCTGACAGTCTACATGACAATATGTTTATTAAAAATGTAAAAGAAACATTGTCAGATTTTATACAGCATAAAATGAATATAAAGATTTTACGCAAATACAATATTTTTATTTAACGTTTCACTATGTATTTTAATTTTAAATTTAAAATGTATTTTAAATTATGTAATATTAGAACACAACATACTATAATTTATTATTTATTTAAAAACTTTTCTTGCATTAATAACGTTTTTGTAAAAGCTTGTCATGCAGCAAACTGACAACAATTGATTCCTAGCACCTTATCAAACACTTCACATGGGTTCAACTTAAATACAACCAGTTCATTTAGATTTTACATACCACTTATTGTCTATGTATATATATATATATATATATATATATATATATATATATATATATATATATATATATATATATATATATATATATATATATATATATATATATATATATATATATTTATTTATAATATTTTTTAAGAACCTGATGATGCACATGATGTTGCTTTCAAAGACAGTAAATGAAAATATTCACTATTTATTTTCATTTTACATTAATTTTAAAGTATTTTGAATACAATTATTACATATTTTAATTGCAAGAATTTAACATTTATTAAAAAAAACTTTTCTTGCATTACATTTTTTCTCAAAAGTCTGTTATGCAGCAAACTGACAACTATTTATTGTTATATGCACCTTATCAAACCCTTTACTTGACTTAAATACAACCAGTTCACTTAGATGTTACATGCAATTAAATATTATTCATCGGATTTACTAAATAGTTTTAAGGTAAGTAGTTGCAAACAACATTTATGAACTGAATTAAAAAAATAATAAATAAAATGTAGTAATGTTTGTTTAAATTCAGCCCATATAAATTGTTTTCAACCACTTTCCTTTAACATTTAAAAGATTTAGTAAATACAATAAATCATAATTTTTTTTAATCAGTGTGACACTTTTTTTGCCTATTTATTTATATTTATTTTCTTTTTTCTTTTTCAAGAACCTGACAAAACATCCAACCCCTCCAATTGGATCCCAAACACGTGCTGTACGAACAACCCCGAACTGACAGCCGATACAAATGACAAGGCAAACTCTTCTGGCACTGACTGCGCGTCGGAGCAGTTGTAATGACTGTAGGCTACAGCGCGCAGATGTATATCGCTGGCGACCCGGGGTGCGACTGTACTGGCAGCTGCCTGGCAACCGCCGGGGCCCCACATGAGGGAGAGGGGCCGCGCTCATTATGAAGGATGGCTCCTGCGCGCACAGGCCGGGGGGAGGCACTTTAAAACATATACCATATGCAGTCACGATAGAACTCATTTATCAGCTTGGAAATACTATTTTTTGCACCTCAGGTCCCTCCTCTCCACTCGCTCACCCCCCCCTCCTTTACCTCTCGCCTTCTCACCGGGAGATTTGACAGGTTTCAAGAGGCAAAAATTTCATCTCAAGTGCCGAGCGGCCCCTTCGAGTGCTCCATCTCTCTTTCTTTCTGCACTTCTGCTTGACTCTGTGTTGGGAAGCTCGTAACGCGGCTCCATGTAAATGACGATTCACCTCAAGTGAACAGAGAGAGCGAATGTGCTCTAATGAGGTCTCGCAACCAGGGATGAGGCCTCTCCATTCACATTTGAAAAAAGAGTGTATCATTTGCAAGCGATGGTAAAAAAAAAAAAAACTGCTGCTATTTGTTTTGGCACGTCAGAAGTAACATGCTTTCAGAATAAAGAAGCTTTTGGAAATCGGCAACAGGTTCATGGACTCACTCGGGTCATCTGTTATGTATTTGTACTGTACATGTAATTAAATAAATGTTTCTATGTTGTACTTATGATTGGTTAAATACACGCATATAATTAGACTTAAGTTCACTGTTGAGCATCCCCTACATCTTAACCCACCCTTTAACCTACCCATACCACCAAACCTGTTCCTAACCCTGCCAGTATCCCACCTCAAGAGCACCAGAAGTGTTCTCCAACTCATTATGACCACAGTAACTACATTGTATTTATGTTTTGATGCAGGTACATTGTAGTTAAGGAAACCCAATATTAGGTGGGACCCAACTTTTTATCATGCAAAATAGCTGGACAATATTTTAGTGACTCCATGTTGGGGAGCTCGTAACGCGGCTCCATGTAAATGACGATTCATCTCTTGTGAACAGAGAGAGCAAATGTGCTTTAATGAGGTATCACAACCATGGATGAGACCTCTCCTTTCACATTTGAAAAAAAAAAGTGTATCATTTGCAAGCGATGGTAAAAATCCTCCGCTGTTTGCTTTGACATGTCAGAAGTAACATGCTTTTGGAAATACATCTGTAATTACACTTTTGGGGGTCTATATTTAATGATCTAGGCACAAAGTCTACAGAGCATGGCGCAAAAGCATTAAGGGCGTGTCTGAATCCACTTTTGCTATTTTAGGATGGAAAAATACGCTTTGTGCCTGCCGTATGGTCTAACAGGGTTGTGCTTTTTCTCTTAATGCGTTATGGGTGTGTTTTGAGCATAACGTGCATTAAACCAATCAGTCTCATTTCCCATTCCTTGGAGTTAGTTGCGTCGTGCCGTGGCGCATTTGCTATTTACATAGCGGACTTTGTACGTGTAAAAACTGAACGCTTCACTAGAGAGAAAACAGTTAAACAGACCATCTGCAGCATGAGGATAAGGAACGAACCTCTCCATTCAGCTTCTTTATTTTCTTTTACTTTACTTTTATTCTACTCATTTACTCTCGTGGATAAGGACACGGTGTTGTACGCACTCTACTGAAGACATCCATTAGCCTGCATATTTAATTTAGTTTGTTAAGCACAAAGATTTGTTTCAAAACTATTTCTAAATTCAGTTCTAATATCCAGCAAACTAATAAATGAACAATGATAACAAAATTGTGTCAAAAAAACTGAGTTATATCTATACAAACATCCTATTGCCCCATATGGTGATGCATACGTCTCCAAAACCTGACAGATGGACAAATCTAAACTTGCTTTTATTAAATCAAATCTAAATGTGTATATAATAAATACTACTACTAACAATAAAAACATTATACAAAAGCTAATTGTCATGAATAAATTGAAAAAGCCCACTATTTATGTAGAAAATAATATTTTTTGTAATATTTTAATCCTTTTATTAATTTTCATTTGTAAAGAGAAGTTGAAGTCAGAATTATTAGCCCCCCTGTTTATTTTTTTCCCCAATTTCTCTTTAACGGAGAGAAGATTCTTTCAACACATTTATAATACATAATAGTTTTAATAACTCATTTCTAATAACTGATTTATTTTATCTTTGACATGATGACAGTAAATAATATTTTACTACATATTTTTTAAGACACTTCTATACAGCTTAAAGGAACATTCAAAGGCTTAACTAGGTTAATTAGGTTAACTGGGCAGGCTAGGGGAATTGGACAAGTTATTGTATAATGATGGTTTGTTCTGTAGACTTTTTTTTTTCTTTTCTTTTTTTTAAACTGCTCCTTTTCTAGCCGAATTAAAACAAATAAGACTTTCTCCAGAATACACACATAAAAAATACACTGTGAATACACTCAGACACTGTAAAATTTCATTTGGGAAATAATTAAAAAAGAAAAAAATAAATAAATCAAAGGGGGGCTAATAATTCTGACTTCAACTGTATTTGCGCATTGCTGTATTTACTGTGTCTATTAAGCAATGTGTACACGTTTAATGCGCATAACGCATTCTGTGCTGGACTTTAGACCTGCTTTCAGCTGGTCAATTGCGCAGTCTATTTTAGTTCCTCAAAATAGCAACGCACCAACAATGTGCCTAAACACACCTCTTTTCTAGACCGGAACACCCATGAATTCACAAAGTGGCACAAATGGATTTACTACAAACAACGTGGCACAAAACGTTAGGGTTGCGCTGATCTGAAAATAGCAAAAAAACGCACCAAACATGTCTTGCGCCTTATTGCACTGGGTGTATGATAGGGCTCTTAATTTCACAGTTGACCATCCCTACCCATGCCACCAAACCTCTTCCAAACCCTAGCCGTATCCCACCTCAAGAGCAACAATTCATTATGAACACAGTAAGTACATTGTATTTATTTTTTGATGCAAGTACATTGTAGTTAAAGCCACATGCAAAGTAGTTGGACAATAATTTCAGTGACTTTCAACTCATAACACAGCTCCAAGTAAATGACGATTCACCTCTTGTGAACAGAGCGAATGTGCTCTAATGAGGTCTCGCAACCAGGGACAAGGCCTCTCCGTTCACATTCAGAAAAAAAAAAGCGGATCATTTGCAAAAATCCGCCGCTATTTGTTTTGACACGTCAGAAGTAATGTGCTTTCGGAAATCGGCAACAGGCTCATGGACTCGCGCGGGTCATCTGTTATTCCTAATGGTCTAATTGTTCTGCTGGCAGACATAAAAAATTAGAGCCACTTTACGTCATTTACCAAAATTCCTAATTAATTCAAAAGTGTTGCAAGGGCTGTAGAGGAGCGCTCGGCAGGGAAAGATGGCGTCTGAAAAATGTCCTGCTCCCCTCGTGCTCCATTTGTCTGGAGCGCGGGGTGACGGTGGCTTTATCCTAAGCAGCGGGAGCTTTAATCAGGGTAAGTGGCAGGCAGTGTTTCTCCGCAGGATGAAGGCCTATAATATATCATGCCACTCTGAAAAAGCATCACAGACACCAACACATGACGATTGAGCTGAGAGATGACGGCCAGTTGGGATCAAACTGAACCCATTTCTGCCTCTCTTTGCATGTGGTTGAGTAAACCGGCTGAAAAATGATCTACCATAGCATTGACCTTAAGTTTCTATCCCTGAATGTGCACATGCACACTATTTTTGCATGAATTGTAAAAAGTTTGTCTGCTTCAACCCAACTTCCACTCTAAATGGTGTGTTGATGATCATTTCCCAAAAGGGCTAAATTACGATAGAGAAGACAAGTCAACAATTTGGGTCACACTTTATTTTGATGGCCCGTTTGTTGAATTTAAGTTACATTGCATATATATGCCAACTAATTCTCATTAGATTATAAGTAGACTGTTAGGTTGGGGTAAGATTAAGTTGACCTGTAATTGCTAAGTTTCTTATAGTCAGTTAAATATCTGTTGAAGGAGCAGTATCAACAGATATTAAGCAGACAGTCTACTTATACTCAAATGGACCATCAAAATAAAGTGCTACCACAATTTCTTGTCTCTGCATAGTTAGAGATGACCAAATGGTAGCAAATGTAGAATAGGGATTGGTGTGGGCACAAGAGAACAGTTGTGGCAAAAGCCAGGGAGCAACTTCATTAACTAAATCTAAAGGCAGTAAATTAAAGCTGTATACAAGGTTTGAGTTTAAAAAGGTTCAGGGTTCATTCCCTGAGCCCAGAGTACTGTCATGTAATTTAAAACTGCTATGCTGAATAAACATCTTCATCTTCATTCTATGTCCTCATTGTTTTTATTCTTACAGAATGCACAAGATTTTGAATTCATTAGCCTTTATACAGGTAACAAGAATTAACAAGAATTATTAACTACTACTACTATTAATATTACTATACTATTAATAACTACTACTATTAGAAAAAAGAGTTTGTTATATTAAGCAGCATAAGGTTTTTTTTGTACTGTACATCTCACATATTCAAGTTACAAATAGCCACGCATGCTCTTAGTAGTAGTTGGGTTTACAAATGAATGGGGTGTACTGTAGGTGTATGAAGCACATCAATATTTGCAAAGTTCATAAAATAGCCAGCTACTGTTAGAACTGCAAAAATGATTTTCCTACTTATTATTTTTTTGTTTGTTTCTAGTCCAAATATGAACAATTCTTAAATCAAGAAGCATTTTCCAGACAAGCAAAAAATATTGTCTTGTTTTAAGAAATATTATGTAAACATTAAGAGACTTTTTCCTTAAAAACAAGCTAAATCTGCCAATGGGGTAAGCAAAATAAACCCATATCAAAATGAAAAAGGCGAATGTGTTGCTTACCCCATTGGCAGGTTATTTGTTTTATAGAAAAACTCACTTTTCAATTTTTGGACTGACTAGAAGAAGTTTTAAATATTTGGACTAGAAACAAGACGAAAACCCATAATAAAAAAGAATTTTGTATGCAGTGAGATTGTTTGGTAAACCTGTGTGTCAACATTTTATTTAGCAAATTAATTTGGAGACAGAGCATACATTACACTTAAACACACACGCATGTTGTTGAATTCAAGAATCGAACCATGTCATAAAATAAAATGATAAACAGTAGATATTGTGTTCACAATAGTTTTGGATGATTTGTGGTGGTCAAAGTCAATGTGTTAAACTTGCCTATGTGATCTTTACGAAAAATTCATTAAAAAACAACTTCAATGACATTGATGGATTTTATCAAATAATACAGCTAATATTGGTAACGTAACTTTAATTGCATACTTAATGTGTTTGTGCTCTTGAAACGTCACATGTTCAGTAGCATAAACCACACCATCAATTCACATAGACTTGCTAGCGTTATTTGTTGTTTAATATTCAGACCCTAGCCCTAATCTAATTAGGGGAACAGCAAACTTTCCTTTTTAATTATCCAAAACATGATAAAGTCTGTATTATACATTAAATAATGAAGGTAATACACAATTCTTTCCTTGTTTTCTGAATAAAGGACATTATAGGGATCAGAAAACGGCCTACAAAAGTTTCCATTACTTGCTTAAATATATTTTATCATCCACAATGACATTCAGGCATTCTTAACACTCCAAATATACTGCAGGTTATTCTTTTTTCAATCATCGGGTCTCCCAGAACTCCTCCAAAATTATATCAGCACCACTTAGAATCTGCCAAGTATTCAAGTATTAATTTATTTCTAAAAGTGCCTCGTTTAAAGGAGAGTAATGGTTACATTTTTCTCTGTCCTTCCTGCGGCGCCTCAAGGCAGTTCCTCTCTCTCGGTCTGCCTTGCTTCTTTCATCCAACGCCCTCGACCCGAGCACCTCTGTTACATAATACACTCGCCGTAAGAACCAGGTAGACAAACTCACTTTTCTTTCTCTCTTTTTTTTTTTCCAACACGCTCCCCACCTTGGCCTTGTTCGCTTTTTTCCACTGTTTACAGTTCCCAAACATGCGCAGGCGGAAAATAGAGCGTCCGACCGTGCGGCAACAATACACCTGATGTTAAAGGCCACTCTCCTGGAAACACACCTCCATCCCGGATTCAAAAAATGTATTTAATGCAATTAATAATTGAAGACGTGAGAGCACATGCTTGTCAAGATGATAGATGCATGCTCCGCCAACAATGCAGGGCTCTGCGGGAGCTACAGGACTGGCGCGCTGACCTTGAGTGGCGGCGTACAGGAGCCAGGCCTTCGCTCTGCTTGCGCACGGGCCCCTCATCAGTAACTGCCCTTATCCCAATTAGAGAACTGTAAAAACATTCAAATTAATGCAGCCTTAACTCCAGGAGCAGGCCCCGCTCTCTTAATTAGGGAATAATTATTCACATTTTGATTTCTAGGGGAGTGATCACACAGAAATTATTTCAGGAGCTGTAACAATGGCCTGGCACGAAAAACTCCACTCCAAAAAAAAAAAAACTCCATTAGCATAAGGAAGTGATTAACACTTAATTACAGTGGAAGCAGCATCAGAGTTAATGTTTGATAGCTTCTGCCAATCATGATAGGGCACTGGACTATGAGCTATGGCTAAAAAGAAGGCAAGAAATAAGATTGATTTGCTCAGAACTGCACTTGGAACAGTTTGAAAGGGTACTTCTTTTTCTCTATACTACCATGCAGTATAGGGTGGAGACTTGGGTGGAAGGGTTGGTTTGTTGGTTTGTTGGTTGGTTGGTTGGTTGACTGACCAATTGATTAGTTGGTTGGTTGGTTGGTTGGTTGGTTGGTTTGTTGATTGGTTGGTTGATTTAATTGATTGTTTGATTAATTCACTGATTTGTTGGTTGGTTGGTTGGTTGGTTGGTTGATTGATTGATTTAATTGATTGATTAATTCACTGATTTATTGGTTGGTTGGTTAATTGGTTAGTTGTTTGGTTGGTTGACTGCCCAATTGATTGGTTGGATGGTTGGTTGATTTGTTGTTTGGTTGGTTGATTGACTGATTTATAGATTGATTTGTTGGTTGACCAATTGATTGATAAGTTGGTTGGTTGATTCGCTGGTTGGTTGGTTGACCAATTGATTGGTTGGTTGGTTGGTGGACTGACCAATTGGTTGGTTGGTTGATTGATTCATTCATTCAGTGATTCATTGATAGATTGATTGATTAATTCATTCATTCATTGGTTGGTTGACCAATTGATTGGTTGGTTGGTTGGTTGGTTGATTTGTTGGTTGGTTGGTTGACCAATCAATCGGTTGGTTGGTTGGTTGGTTGGTGGACTGACCAATTGGTTGGTTGGTTGGCTGATTGATAGGTTGGTTGGTTGGTTGGTTGGATGGTTGACTGACCAATTGATTGGTTGGTTGGTTGGTTGATTGATTGATTCATTGATTGATTCATTCATTGGCTGGTTGACCAATTGATTGGTTGATTGATTGATTAATAGATTGACAGATTGATTGATAGATTGATAGATTGACAGATTGACAGATTGATAGATTGACAGATTGATAGATTGACAGATTGATTGATTGATTGATTGATTGATTGATTGATTGATTGATTGATTGATTGATTGATTGATTGATTGATTGATTGATTGATTGATTGATTGATTGATTGATTGATTGATTGAACAAACAAATCAAACAGACAATTGTTGTTCAATTACATTGAACTCAATTCAAAATCTCTGATTGGATGGAGGATTGGAACTACTGTTTTATAATGTAATTTGAGTAGTGTATAATGTATAGAGTAGTGTATACATTTTTATATGAATGTGTATATCACTCAAATCTCTATTCATGCACACTAGTCTGAAGTAGAAAGTTTAAACATAAATTTCACACAGACAAGCCCAATTGCTGATCCCATCACACATTCTCATGTTAACACATTTCAGCTTTATACTTCATAAACAGTGAATCCTCACATACTTCCACTGTAAAAGCCACACTATGACCACTATTCCTGAAGGATGAATGGGAACGATTTCCAGCATACATTTTGCTACAAATGTTGCCAATAGAGCTTTACTTATGAGCTCTTTCACCCAGAACGTTCCTTTAACGTGCACATGTGTTTTCTGGGTTCCTCCCGTAACCCCTCACCTCAGCGGTTTCTACTGTACAGGCCATTTAAAGGACGATTTAGTGAGAGGGCCATATCCTCCATATTTGAAGGGGCTCTCAAGGAAATGACCCCTACTGAGGCGCACGCACACGGACACTCAGTTATCGTCCCAACAGCTGCGCTCTGAACTTCTGACCCTCCACTTTCAGGGTCAACAAATTAGCGCTCTGGTGCACTGACCCTGTGGAACGCCAGCGCTTTTCTTCTGCTGCTCCAATGTTGATACAAGCACACAGCTTTAATAAGGCCGTGTCATCCGGCTGGGAGAGAAACGTGTCATTTTATCGGAGGTGAGCTAATGCAGAAACAATATTGACATTTTACGGAAAATCAAAATAAGCTCGGATCACGGAGCAGCCAGAATGCATGGGAATGAGGTGCATCCTCTGAAAAATGCAGAGACGTTCCTGCCTGTAAGGTAACAAAAGCTGCTGAGAAACGCAGGGACGCACTTTGGTTTGCAACTAAAGCCAAAATTTAAAGACATCTGCAGAGCTCTGGGCAGATATAGGAGCATTACTGCAGACTTAAAACGTTTTTTCCAGAAAGGTCAAAAGAGCTTTTTCTTTTGGCTTTTCTGTCAATGTGTTCATTGCCACATTTTTAAATAAATGGTCACGATTTTACTCTGAAACAACTTTCAAGCATAAACTGATTGGAAATAAAAATGTATTACAAAAAAATTAGAATTTTTAGGTTAAAAAAAAGCTAAAATAGTATGTTATTCGAGTTGTGGTGGAAAATCTTTTGAGAAATCAATTCTGCAACTTTTTCAAAATGCCTTACGCTGTCAAAAACTAACCTAGAGCGCAATCTGCGGTTAAATACTAAGCTCAGAAATGATTCAAGAGAAAATAGCGATGCATTATGAACCTCTAACTGATGCAGAATCATTATCTCGAATGATAATTATCCACAGCTCTATGTTATTGTAAAACAAGCTTAGCAAAAACAGTCAATAACTCAGTGATTTAACTTTCATTTTTTGCATAAAATAACAAAACATCGATGTTTTCAGACGTGTTTATATTCATTTTTAGAGCCAGAACACAGCAAGTTCATGATTGGATGTTATGCAACGTCGTTGAGCATCTGTCAGACTAGTTTGCTTAATGTGTTCCACATGTTTATGTGGAGCTTGCATTGTCAGGAGGTTCACCAGATTCAGCATGTAGAATCGGTGTTGGAAACAGAGTGCGCTCTGATTGGCTGTTCAGCTACTGTACCGAAATGACAAAACCAAGCAAATTACGCAAAAGGGAACACAAAGTAACTGGTTGTCATCCCTTTGCATTTCACAATTATATGCAAATGATTTTACATGGTGATTAAAGTACTGTGGAACTGGCTGTCATCGCTTTGCATTTCGCAATTATATGCAAATGATTTTACATGGTGATTAAAGTACTGTGGAACAGTATGTAAGCACTGCTTTTTATGTGTGCAGCACAAGTTCCTGTTTGTCTTTGTGGGATGACAGTACAGAATACTGCCACCTGCAGGTTTTTGATAGATAAATCATCTTAAGCAGGCACAAAATGTACCTTCTAGTTTCATTTTGAGCTGTCATCCATTTGGTGCGTTTATGCACAGCTTTTTGGACCAGACAAAGCTAACGCAAGACATTAACACAGTTGAGCCATACAGATCTTTTCATTTCAGTTGCTTTGCGCACGTCCTGTCTTGTTGATATGATTATACACGTTACTACAAAGACATTTTAATACGTGTCTGTCAATCAATTCGGTGGGCGTGGAAACCGCACTCCTACGGCACGTTGTGGTCGGCCTCAAAATGGGAGGGATTTGGATCCTATTTTAAAGTCAGGAAATTTTTAAAAAGAGACTTATTGTCTTTATAGCACTCCAATATGTCCATGGACACACTATACCCAGTTACACAGTTCTGTCCAAACAGCTTGCAAAAGATGATTTTTTATCATAGGTGCCCTTTAAAATAAGTGGCTAAGAAATAGATATAAACATTTTATTGGTGGGGCCAATGAAAATTTTTGGGCCAGTAGAAAAAATCTTTAGCGTTGAACCCAGTGAGAGCTTTATAGAACACAATAAATATTAACATTTATTTCAAACCCATACCTAATATGTCCAGTAAATCCAACGAATCTATTTTGGGGTAGCAATGTGTTTTAAGTTTTACTTTATGGAAACGAGCACTGGATTCAACCAATGAATGACAAAAACGGCTGTATGTGCGAACACTCCATTATTCAGAATGAACCATTCTTTGCCTAATCGTGTGAAAAACACAAAGCACAGAAAGCCTCATTTCTGAAAAGTGGAAAATGAACTGCTCATCCAAGTCAATTAGGGGGACATTTATAATTAATAACTGTAGAATTGGTCCATTCACAGACATAATGGCGGATCTGGCAGAACGGGTTATTTGATTATTCTGTGACGTTTTTATTTCATATTATTATTTATTTATTTTTACTACTCAGACAGACGGCATTAACCGCATTACAATAATTCACTCCGTATTCTGAGAGGATTTTTTATGAATCCTTCTAAAAGAGCTTATTAGAAAATGATTAAATGTATATCCATACGCGCTGTGGAGTTCATTGCAGAGAAATATGCCACTTTGTCAAAAAATTACAATCAGGGCCATGAATATGGCATATCAAGGCAGATAAATTGCCTCACGCTTCCCTCTAATAAGGGAACAGGACGGTGCGAAATGTAAAAATCAATTAATGCACTTGGTCTGGCCATAAATTAGGGCTGCACTATTGTCAGATGTCTTTATCATAGAAACCACAGGGGGCGAAAAGTGGTCTTTAAATTAAGCCTGTAGTTCTGTCACCTCTTTGCATCCGGCTACAGACGAAGCCCGCAGAGGCCAGAGTCACGGCTATTTCTATCGTCTAAAGCTCACCTAGTTAAACGACCGAGGCACGTTCGCCATAATAAAAGACGTGTGGACTTTCTTTTTTTTTTACGAATGGCCCGCTGCCTGGTCCACTTGTTCTGTTATGTAAATCAAAATAAATCATCCTGTCTCTGAGGTGTTCAACTAATTAATCCTACGAGGCCTCAATGTTGCAGATTTTCATTATTCTGGAGTACAGAGGTAATAATGCCGTGGTATGGATAGTGCCTTGTCCTTGAAAAAAAAAGACATTTTAGGGTGTCTTCACTCTTGTAGTTGGGCCACCTTAGTTCAATATTTTTCTAAATAAATAGTACAGAAAGTCATGCTTTGCTTTAGAGATGTTTTTAAGTGCAAAACAAAACGTAGAAACTCAAAATTGTATGCAAATATTGCTACAGAACTTAAACATCCATAATTCCGTGTGTTGGACTGAATGTGCGTTTCATATGCGATGTGTGTATACTGTATAAGACAATATCAGATTTTGTTTTCACACGATGTCATTGATTCATTCATTCATTTTCTTTTCAGCTTAGTTCATTTATTCGTGAGGGTTTGCCACAGCGGAATGAACCGCCAACTTATCCAGCATATGTTTTACGCAGGGGATGGCCTTCTAGCCACAACCCATCACTGGGAAACAGCCATAGACTCTTGCATTCACACTCATACACTACGACCAATTTAGCTTATTTAATTCACCTACACTGCATGTGTTTGGACTGTGGGTGGAAACCGGAGCACCCGGAGGAAACCCAGGCCAACACGGGGAGAACATGCAAACTCCACACAGAAACTAGTGACCGTGCCGTGAGCGATCGTGTTACCCACTGCGCCACCGTGACACCTGATGACACGGGAAATTCAGATGGAGAGCAGTAAGTGATTTGTCTATATAGGAATTGCTATCAGAATGTTTGAATGCTATCAGAAATCAAAATATTTCTGTTTTATATTGTTTATAATTGTTTAAATCAGCCAAAATAGGAAATGCAGACCAGCTTTTACAGACTTCCAAACAGTTTTTGCTCATAAAGGGGGGAAAGATCAAGAAACTGGCTGAAAAATGGAAGAAAAGGCAGCATGTAATAAACATTCATTCAATATATTCATGTGTACAAACTTTTTTTGAATGCGATAATTCGTTTGACAACACCAATGAAGATTATATACAAGCCTAGCTAGTGTATAAATATGTAAACATGTTATTTAAAAATCACATACAAAACAACACCACACTTATACAAAATCCAGGAGAATATAAATAACGTACCCTGCCATGTAATCGCTGCAATGTCTTGTTTTGCAATAATCCATGTCTTTTTGACGTTACGATGAAAAAAAACAACCATAATGTTAACATCAAGATGCGCAGCAGCAGTGAAAGTTTGTTGGTGGTAAGTTCACTAAGCTCATCCCTCCTTAGAAAAATAAATATGTAATTATGTAGACTATGCGTCAACGCTTTTGTATGGTTTCATCTGTTATTTCATGATGTCTGGAAGATACCAGCATGGGGAAAAACTATAGTAATTTATAATAAACATGTTTTTGAACCACATAGTGAAGTGTAAAAGGTGTATAACTCTTTGTTAATGAATGCTACAGAAAACTGTACTATAGTAAAATGATATACTGTAATAAATAACGTTAGTGTAAACTGTGGTGCATTGTGATGGTGTCTAATTAAAGCAAAGTTAACTGAGTACAGTAACTACAGTAGTGTTGTACCACAGCAATAATATAATTACTACGACGGTTTAATTCAAGTAATTATCTATAGTATGCTTCCAAACACTATAGTGTTTACTATAGTATTATTTCATGTAACATAAAAGCTTATAGTATATAGCGCTTCGATGACAGGCAAATATATTTTAGTTCGGGAGAGTTCTGCTCTTTTCATCATATAAAGATCATGCCCAACATATGTGGTTATTTATTATTTATATCTCCTTTAAAATATGGTATAAACCGCAAAAATATGGACTTTCCTCTCAGTCTCCGAGACTAGTTGCAATTAGTTGGAATAGAATAACTTTTGTATAGATTATGATAGAGACATTTTTCTTTTTTTTTTTCCTCAGGCAGCCACAAGGGTTTATGTTTTTCTGGATTGCTTTTGAAAACACTATCGGTTGGGTTTAGGGAAGGGGGTGGCTGATGGGTCAGTCAGTCAGTCAGTTGACAGCAGCCTCTGTGGATTTACGTGAGAACAGCAGGTGCGAATGGCACTCACGAGAGAAATTTGAGATATCAAAAAGCGAACACAGTGGCCTCGTAAAAACAAAAACTGCATAAAACATAACTCCTTGAGGGTATCTGGTGCTCTCCAGAAATGTATATAGGGGTACGTTTTCAGGAAGAGCCTGGGTTTTTGTTTTTTCCTATGATTACTGACATGTGCATGAACCAACAAAATTAATTACAGCAACCTAGACTACACAGAACCTAAAAGGTACACTTTCAAATTTGAGTTTACATAAAAAAGCGCCTCTTTTTTGGAGGGGTTTAGTATACAAGACAACCTATTTCAATCACTTTCAGCAGTGTATTATGAAATTTCAAAGGGTTTTCTTTAAACTGATACCAAACTTTTGCATTTACACCTGTGCAAGTGGCTTTGGGAAGTTTTTTAATTTGGGTAGGCAAAATCCAGACGGAAACCTCAAAATAGCACTTGACTTTGAGAGGTTAATGTAGCAGTGTGTATTTTCAAATTTAGCAGGTTTGGTTCAGTTCAGATGACTGCAATCACATCTAAAAAATCTAAATAGGATATGATGTCACAAAATATGACCATAAAAAGGTCGGAATGCACATTTGTTTTTGTTAGTTGTGTATCATAGTCAAAATGTTTGATATTCAATCTATCCAGGTGCCAGTCTTTTTGCTGAAGAAAAAAAAAAGATGTTTCTATCTGAATAATGAATTCACGGTACTGTTTTGTCTACTTTACACAGTTTTTAAGCTCTTCATTAGTTCTTCTTCTAACAATAATTCCAATACATATACAGTTGAAGTCAGAAATTTTCACAGTATGTCTGATAATATTTTTTCTTCTGGAGAAAGTCTTATTTGATTTATTTCGGCTAGAATAAAAGTAGTTTTTAATTTTTTTAAATCCATTTTAAGATAAAAGGGGTCGAGGGGTCGCAGGACAATTAAGGGGGGGAGAGGGGGGGGGTTGCCAGGTGATTTCCAAAAATCGATTTATTTTTTATTAAACCATAGGAATTACCATATTTTATCCATAACCTACTGAAGAGAAAAAAATAGCTGTTTATAGTTAGTATATACTATATAGTTACTATAGTAGCTTATAGTTATATTAAATTACGAACCCTAGGGTAATTACTATATATTACAGACACAGCAATAATGTCATATGCAGCATATTGATTTTATAACATCAGGTTAAACTTTCTGGCCCATTTACAGCACTCGCATACATAAAAAAGTTAAACGAAGAATAGACTTGGCTCTATTGGTGGGCGTGCGCCATTGCATGCAAGGTTTCTGTATTTATAACCACCTCAGAGGACATTGGGGGTCGCGAGTCACTGGCATTGTCATTTTTGGGGTCACGGGCTGAAAAGTTTGGGAACCCCTGGTCTACAGACCAAACCATCGTTACACAATAACTTGCCTAATTACCCTAACCTGCCTAATTAACCTAGTTAAGTATTTAAATGTCACTTTAAGCTGTATAGAAGCGTCTTGAAAAATATCTAGTCAAATATTATTTACTGTCATCATGGCAAAGATAAAATAAATCAGTTATTAGAAATGAGTTATTGAAACTATTATGTTTAGAAATGTGTTGAAAACATCTTCTCTCCGTTAAACAGAAATTGGGGGAAAAATAAACAGGGGGGCTAATAATTCTGACTTCAACTGTTCATACAATCAGTGTATTTATCAAGCAACATTGTTTTCGGTAAGCTAAGGAGCACAAACATACATCATAAAAGTCTATTTTTAAAGGTTTTGTCTTTTTAAATATGGTCTTGTGTGTGTGTGTCAATGCTGAGCAATCCAGCAATAAAAGTATTATTTTCAGCTTTGATCTAGACTAAATGCCACAAAAGAAGCAAATGAGTGTGAACACTGCTTTAGGCAACTTTGACACAATCAGTATTTGATCCAACATTAACATGAATGTGTTTGGTTTGACCTATGGGTTGGACATACCTTAAAGGATCGGTGATGAACAAAGGCCGAAATCCCCAAAGCCAACATTACAGACCCCTGTTGTGCTTCTGTCACATGCCTAGAGGTGCTTGTTTCTGCTGGAGAATGAGGGAAAGAGGGAGGAGAATTTATTACAGTTCATCATACCAAAGGTGCTTTCTGCTGTCTGATGGAGACTCGTTCACGGGGTTTCTGCAGGTCTCAAGTCAAAATTAGACTTGATCAAAAAGACTTTTTAAGACCATTATGAATTAAAGTTATACACTTTTTTTACTTGCCTAATCCTAAAAATGTTAATTTAGATATTTATTAGCCAGGCGGCAGTGGTTAGCACTGGCACCTCAGAGCAATAAGGTCAATGGTTCAAGCTCTGGCTTGGCCAGTTGCCATTTCTCTGTGGAGTTTGCATGTTCTCCCTATGTTAGCATGTGTTTCCCCCACAGTCCAAAGAAATGTGCTATAGGTGAATTGGATGACTAATTTGGCCTTAGTGTATGAGTGTGTGTGTGAATGAGTGTGTATGGGTGCCACCCAGTTCTGAGTTGTGGCTGGAATAGCATACGCTACATAAAACAAGTTCTGGAATAGTTGGCGGTTCATTATGTTGTTGTGACCTCTGATAAACCATAGACTAAGCCAAAGAAAAACAAATGAATGAATGAATGAATGAATGAATATTTATTCGCCACATATTTTAAATGGTGTCAAAACAAGTCTTACTCTAGCTGTATACCTACATTTTCTTTTCAACATAACATTTTTCTCAAAACGTTTAACGTTATTAAAAGTAATTTTATTATGGAGAAAATAACATTCAGCGCAGATAGATAAAAATATATATTCGTTGACTTTTGGTCCAAATGGATTGAACGTATAACTTCTATTCAGCCTAATGTGCTTCTGTTAAGTCTATTAAGAAATATTACGTCCGCTCCCCCTTTCTTCTAGTATACAGTAAATGCAAGATCATGTAAAGGGATACATTGCTCTGTTATTATCTTAACTAATTTTGTAATGGTTTTCAGTTCTTTTTCCTTGACTAGAGTATTTAATTAAGAAAAGTTGTTGTAAAAATGGCTAACAGATGTTGTGCATTGCATCTTTTTGCAATAAAAACTTAAATACAAGATGGGTGTTGGCCTGATATGGTAAATTAGAGAAATCAAGACCTGTTTAAAATGATTTAAGACCTACAATTAAATATTTCAGTGAATTTAGGACATTTTAAGGTCTAAAATTTAGTTTTCGAAACTTTTTAAGATATTTTAAGTCCTGCAGACACCCTGGTTCAGGAGAAGAAAAGCTCACAGCAGGTATTTTAAAACACAGCATGATTACAGAATACTATTTACTAGACATGTAGTCCTAAGGTTTTATCTTTATAAATAATATGTACTCTTAAAGAATGTTAAACAACATTTATTCTTTAAATGTGTCTTTTATGTCACTGCAGAATGAATTATAAGTTAAATTACATTTCAAGTTAACTTTTCGCATACAATGTTTTGAATGGTACTGTATCAATTCATCTTCATTTCACTTTTTTATTGGCATGACATACAGAGTACATGTAATTGTACATAGCAGGGGGAAAGTCAATATAAAAAATAAAAGTAAAAGCAATGTTGATGAAAATAACAACAACATTAATAATAACAACAATAATAATAATAATATACAATAAAATAGGAAGGAATATGCACAGTATACATAAAACACACCATTGTTTACACATAATTAGTTTTTTGAATTGACAATAATACAAATGCTTCTCTGCTGAAACTTCTGTATGCATCAGAGAAAACAATTATGTCTTAAAATATATTCAAATTATTTTAAATTGTAATTTTTATTTCAAAATATTACAGTTTTTACTGCATTTTTAAATGCGCACATTTAGTTCCCATTCAATTATTCCATATAATTTATTCTATTATAAAAAATCTAATCAAAACAGATAGGGATGTCCAGATCCGATCACGTTTCAGACTCGATCAGAATCGGACGTTACCTCCTGGTCAGGACACGATTTCTCATTATTTTTTAACACATCTGTAAGTTATGCGGTGACAGAGTTAGACCTCTTTCTTGACTTCACACAGAAACAGCAACGTGTGTGGCATGACATCACTTTGTTGCAGAGACGCTATTGGTTAAATGCTGGCAAAGTAGAACACGGAAGCAGCTTGAAGCGGAAAGCGCGAGTATGTCTCCAGTCTGGAGGAATTATAAAGTTGATGATGACAACAACGCCATAGAAAACTGTGAGATATATAAACTTGGTATTGATATAGGTGGAAAGGAAAAGGCTACATTTAACATAAACAAAAAAACAGAGCTGTTGAATGTTAAAATAAGGTGAAATAAATAAAAAATAAGGAACATCCTGGATCTGTTTCTTCGCTGTTCTTTATTCTTTTTTAATTGTAGATTATAGAAGTATTAAAGAAGTATCGGATCGGGTTTCAGTATCGGTACATAGTCAAAATCAAATGACTCGGACTCGTTAAACAACCTGATGGGGACATCCCTAGAAACAGGTCACTTTAAAAGCATGATAATATAAATAATCTGAATATTATGCATTTATATTAGGACTGTTTACCACAGTAAGAACACTTTTAAAAAGTTCTCCAAGTTCAAGTCACCAAATACATGTTTTATACATATGATGCAGCTTTTAAGAAAACCCTAAAAAGCTCTGCACACTTTCTCAAAAATGTGAAATGCTTTCAAACGACAAACTTCAAATTCCAATTATTTATTCCTAAAAAAGTACTAAGACAATAATTAAATGGAATTATTTACGAAGCAAAACTCCTTATGATTTGGTTTCCTAATTAAAAGTACATTTTGTTGTACTATGTTTTATTTTTTAATTATTGTTTGTGAAGCCTTTAAACTTGCTATGACATCCAGCTTTTATTCCCCAGAGACTTGCTTCATTTTGCATCACACTGTTTTTGCTTTTATGTTTCCATTTCTGAAGTCAAAGTATCATTGCGTCAAAAAAAGCCCGGCATGGATGGAGGGGAAAAAAGTAGAGAAATAAATATTAAACAGATAAATGCCTACAGCGCGCTTATTTAAACGTGAAAGTGTGTTAAAACGGCGACTGAGAAAAGGCACACGCCGTGCATGCAAGTGTGTGTTCGGAGTGTCACATTCTCACCTCACATTCAGCCTCGTCCTCCTCATGAGGGCGAAATCCTGCAAATACACAGCATATTTTATAGACATTTTTTCAGGCTGAACCATTCAACTCTATTCAACACCCTTAATAATTTGTATGAAAAAAAAAACACATATTGATTGATTGATTGAATTAATTCAAGTGTTTATGCATTTATTTTTTATAAGTCATTTGATTTAGGCGATGCAGCGGCACAGAAGGGAGTGCAGTCGCCTCACAGCAAGAAGGTCGCTGGTTCGAGTCTCGGCGGGGTCAGTTAGCGTTTCTGTGTGGAGTTTGCATGTTCTCCCTGCATGGGTTTCCTCCAGGTGCTCCGGTTTCCCCCACAGTCCAAAGACATGCGGCACACTGCATAAAACATGTGCTGGATAAATTGGCGGCTCATTCCGCTGTGGCGACCCCGGATTAATAAAGGGACTAAGCCGAAATGAAAATGAATGAATAATTTGATTTATGTACGTACACTCACCGGCCACTTTATTAGGTACACCTGTCCAAATGCTTGAAACTCAAATTTCCAATCAGCCAATCACATGACGGCAACTCAATGCATTTAGGCATGTAGACATGATCAAGACAATCTGCTGCAGTTTAAACTGAGTGTCAGAATGAGGGGAAAAAAAGTGATTTAAGTGACTTTTAAGGTGGCATGGTTGTTGGTGCCAGATAGTCTGGTCTGAGTATTCAGAAACTGCTGACCTACTGGGATTTTCATGCATAACCATCTCTAGGGTTTACAGAGAATGGTCTGAAAAAGAGAAAATATCCAATGAGGGCAAATGCCTTGTTGATACCAGAGTTCGGAGGAGAATGACCAGATTGGTTCAAGCTGATAGAAAGGCAACAGTAACTCAAATAACCGTTACAACTGAAGTACGCAGAAACACGTCCAACCTTGAGGCAAATGGGCTACAGTAGCAGAACACCACATTTGTCAGCTAAGAACAGGAAACTGAGGCTACAATTCACACAGGCTCACCAAAATTGGACAATAGAAGATTGAAAAAACGTTGCTTGGTCTGATGAGTCTCAATTTCTGCTCCGACATTTAGATGGTAGGGTCAGAATTTGGCATCAACAACATGAAAGCATGGATCCATCCTGCCTTGTATCAATGGTTCAGGCTGGTGGTGGTGTAATGGTATAGGGGATATTTTCTTGGCACACTTTGGGCCAATTAGTACCAATTGAGCATGGTGCCAATGCCACAGCCTACCTGAGTATTGTTGCTGACCATGTTCACCCCTTTATGACCATAGTATACCCATCTTCTGATGGCTACTTCCAGCTGGATATTGTGCCATGTCATAAAGCACCAATCATCCCAGACTGGTTTCTTGAACATGACAACAAGTTCACTGTACTCAAATGGTCTCCACAGTCACAAGACCTCAATCCAATTGAGCACCTTTTGGATGTGGTAGAACAGGAAATTCACATCATGGATGTGCAGTTGACAAATCTGTAGCAACAGTGTGATATTTCCAGTACCTTGTTGAATCTATGCCACAAATGATTAAGTCAGTTCTGAAGGCAAAATGGGGTCTAACCCGGTACTAGTAAGGTGTACCTAATAAAGTGGCCAGTGATTGTGTACCCAAACACAATAATAAAAAAATAATCTATATATAATTTACATTGTGGTCTTTTTTATAAAATATAAATAAATAAATACTTTAACCAATCAATCAATCAATCAAAACGTGTGATTATTCAACACAATCTCTCGGCAATTCGTAACTTTTTGATTTAGTGGCTAATTCATATGAATTCGTATGATCGAATTTGTACATTTTCGTGCAATTTGCTCATCCCCCAATTATGGTTGGGTTTAGGTGCAATGCCTCCTTTTTAAAATCATATAAATTCGCACAAATTAGCCACTAAACTGACAAAACGTAAAATATTTCCGTTTTCTCGTGAGATCAGGCTGGATTATTAAATTATGGCTTACTTTTGGGATAATTTTAAGTAACCATTTTTAGATAAATTATATAAATTTAGTTCAGCTTACAAATAAAAATTGAAAACTTAAAAGGTCATGATCTCCATTTTCAATGTAATACAAACATTATAGGCTACCTAAATTCACTTAGGCTTTATGCTCATTGAACATGTCAAATAGACCTCGTAGTAAAAGTTTTTTTTTTTACTCAAGGCCTAAAATCGCCACAATATAATCAGGGTGTCTGCAGAGTGTTAAAAAATATTAAAAGTTGATAAATGAATTTAGAGAAATTTAAGGCCCTCAAAAAGTATTAAAAATTCTTATTTTATTGGGTTTTAAATTTGTACCTGTGTCCTGAAATTTGCCTAAATTTAATCTGCGAATATTGGGTTGCTGAGTAGTTTATGAAATTGATAAAACCCTGCTCGAGTTCACGTCACACTGCTTTGTTTACTGTAGGAACCAAGGAAACAGTAAATATTATATATTAGTAAACATTCTGTAAGTTAAAATGTTACCAGTTGAAACCTAAAGAGGGGATAAGGTCTTAAAATGTATAGTAAGAGTCTTAAAAAAGGTTGTAAAAGGTATTGAATTTGTCTTTGATTCCTGTATATACCCTGATAATAGCCTCATCCCTCACAGCTAGCTTTTTCTTGTGTGTTTGCTTTGTGTTTGCAGGTACGTGGCCGAGCGTGGGCCCACTTCACACACCTGACATGAATTTCACCTGTGCTGTATTTATATATTGCACTATTATCAGGCCCTCTCCGACATGGAGCAGATGTTGCTGATGCAGGTGGTAGCCGGTGTTTAAAAGGTGTGTGCATATGCACCCCGTCCGTCCCTTTTGTTCCAGTTAGATGTGTGTGGCCGGGGCTCTAATGGTGCTAAAATCGCCTTTTGGAAAGCGACACCTTGCCAAATCAGATCTGTGAGTGCTGAGGTAATAGCAGCGGATTGATCGGGAGGACAGACGGTCGCGGTGGTGTTTGCATGTCACTCGCAGAATCGCTAATAGATTCTCCTCATTTGTGTGAGACACCGCAAACACCGGGCCGGTAATATTACCGGCCAGAGCGACTGACAGACGGCGACATACAACTAATATTACGTTAAAATACAACGACAAAATCGTATGCGAGTTCCACCTCCTGACAGTATCGCAGCTGTAGACTAGCGGTAGTAATCCTCCAGTGGCAGTTTTAATTATCGGCACGGCTCTACTATCAGCAAGTGTGTAATTATGTGTCAGCTCGCTGGCTGCTGGGTATGAAGGGTGAAAGTGAGAGATATGATGATTGTTGAAACTGGCGAGTCGTATTTAAACAATCCGGAGCGTGTGAGGGCTTCTGTCATTAAGCAGACAGAGGCTGACCCTTTCTGTCGCTCACCATCTCACTTATGCAATTTTTGGTGTGTCATTTATTCAGTGTTTGTGTGTCTTCTCAGGACTTCACGCTCAGGAGGACGGGGCAGAAAGTGGCTGAACGCCTGGTGTGATTGTGACACTCTGATCACAGCGTGTGCCATTTCTCAGTCATCGTTTTAAAACACTTCCACTTTGAATGAGCATTTATCTGTTTAATTTGTACTTCTGAGCTTGTTTCCATTCATCCATGCCTTTTTTAATGCACTGTAAAAAATGCAGGGTTCCACACAATTTATTCATGTTGGTTCAACAAATTAAGTTAACTTGAGCATTAAAAAATTAGGTTTTCCACCCAGAAATGTCAACTAATTTGAAATAGATTGTTTGAACAAGCAGCAAAATACATATATTTTTGAGTGTGCAATAGAAGTAAACACAATTTAACCCATTGTTGGGTCACTGATAATAAACTGACCCAACCATTGAAGTAAAAAGTATTTAATTGGAAAAAAAATTACTCAACATTGGGATAAAGCAAACCAACATTTGTATAGTGTGATTATTAATTAGTATAAGCATAATAGAGTTTTGCATTAATTATTAATTATTATTCAAATGACATATAAAACATAAATGCATAAGTGATTGATTGAATGAATGAGTTCATATTTTCAATCAATCAGTCAATCAGTCAGTCAGTCAGTCAGTCAATCAATCAATCAATCAATCAACCAACCAACCAGTTAACCAATCGATTGACCAACCAACCAACCTGTCAACGTGACAACCAACCAACCAATCAAAAAACCAACCAACCAACCAATCAAATAACCAATCAATCAACCAACCAGCTAACCAATCAATCAACCAACCAACTAACCAACCAGTCAATCAATCAATCAATCAATCAATCAAATCAATCAAATCAAATCAAATCAAATTAAATTAAATTAAATTAAATTAAATTAAATTAAATTAAATTAAATCAAATCAAATCAAATCAAACAACAAACCAGCTAACCAATCAATCAACCAACCAACCAACCAGTCAATCAATCAATCAAATCAAATCAAATCAAATCAAACCAAACAACCAACCAACCAACCAGCTAACCAATCAATCAACCAACCAACCAACCAATTTCTCAGTCATCGTTTTAAAACACTTCCACTTTGAATGAGCATTTATCTGTTTCATTTGTACTTCTGAGCTTGTTTCCATTCATCCATGCCTTTTCCATTTATCCATGCACTGTAAAAAATGCAGGGTTCCACACAATTTATTCATGTTGGTTCAACAAATTAAGTTAACTTGAGTATAAAACAATTAGGTTTTCCATCCAGAAATGTCAACTAATTTGAAATAGGTTGTTTGAACAAGCAGCAAAATACATATATTTTTGAGTGTGCAATGGAAGTATACACAATTTAACCCATTGTTGGGTCATAATGAACAGACCCAAACATTGGAATAAAAAGTATTTAATTGGAAAAAAAATTACTCAACATTGGGTTAAAGTAACCCAGCATTTGTATAGTGTCATTATTAATTAGTATAAGCATAATAGAGTTAATATATTTTGCATTAATCATTAATCAATATTCAAATGACATATAAAACATAAATGCAATAGCGATTGACTGAATGAATGAGTTCATATTTTCTATCAATCAAATAACCAACCAGTTAACCAACGGACTAACCAATCAATCAATCAATCAATCAATCAATCAATCAATCAATCAATCAACCAACCAACCAGTTAATCAACCAACCTGTCAACCAATCAATCAATGGATACCAGTTAAATCAATCAACCCACCAACCAGTCAATCAATCAATCAAATAACCAACCAACCAACCAACCATCCAGCCAATCAAATCAAATCAAATCAAATCAAATCAAATCAAATCAAATCAAATATCTAATCAGCTAAATGCAATAGCGATTGACTGAATGAATGAGTTCATATTTTCGATCAATCAAATAACCAACCAGTTAACCAACGGACTAACCAATCAATCAATCAATCAATCAATCAATCAATCAATCAATCAATCAATCAATCAATCAATCAAATAACTAACCAACCAACCAACCAGTCAATCAATCAATTTTCATTTGATATTCATAAAATAATGGCTGAGTTAGAATAATTATTGACTAACATTTGTGTGGTGTGTGTGTGCGTGCGTGTGCGTGCGTGTGCGTGCGTGCGTGTCTGTGTGTCTTTTTGGAAAATCAGCAATTTAGCAAACAAATTAAAACTGCATTAATCAAAAGTGACAGAAAAGGACAGCATGATGGTTTCCACAAACATATTAAGCTGCAAAACTGTGGTCATAACAATAGATGCTTTCTGACCACCAAATCAGTATATTAAAATGATTCTAAAGGACCATGTGATGCTGAAGATGGAATAATATTCAGCTTTGCATTAGCAGAAAACAAAACTATACAATCAAATACACTAACATATTGTCTAAAAAGAAGTCGTAAACAAAGCATATTTGCTGTGAACAGGTGTTTCACCTGATAAACGTATATTTCAGCACAGTTAGACTGCAGCATTGACCAATTATCATCAAGGAACTGTTACTTTCATAATTTCAGTCATAATTCTGACACAAAATGAGTCCCTGGCATTCTCCACGAAACACACTGATGCATTTTTCTTCTTTTTTATCCCCCCACCCAGCCCAGCCTCGCTCCCTCCGACTGCATCCAATATTGGAAAAGAGAGAAAGAAAGATCTCTTCAGTCTTGTAACAGAATGGAACGAGCAGCCAACTGTGCGAGTGTAATATCTTGTTTTATCCAAGTCTTTGTTCTGATTTCATAATTGCCTCCCGCAGTAAGGGCCTCCCCCGGGGACTGCCTGATCGATAAAACGACAACCAAAAAAAGTATTACAGAAAGCACCTTCATGTTTTATCAAAATCCTCACTCCAACGTAATGGGGAAAAAATTGACTGCGAACACACAAATAGCCACCCGGAAAGAGCGAGTATTCAAAACTCTGACTCAGGTGCGCGTCTCAAACAGTCAAGAAACAATTAAATGCAAATCAATTATCGCAGGGATATAAAGGGGCTTCGCCGCACGGGGCTTATTTTTATCTGCGGTGCGACATGAAAACCAAACAGAAAAGAACAGAGGCGGACGGCGAACAGGACGGGGTGCCGTTTTAACACGCTACTGATCTGGCTGTGTTTACGCCCGGTGGGTGAAGGCGGGAAGGAGGCCGCGGTGTAAAGGGTGGGGATTCGGTCGGTGAACATCTGAAGAGCCATCGCTACAGAGAGACAGCCACCCAACCTGACTCCACGCTCCATGTTTTCTCTTTTATCTCCCTATGAAAATCCATCCCGCTGTGAAAACAAATCATTCTTGCCGCCTTTCTCTTTCTAGCTCATTCCCATTGGCGAACGCCACTGCAACATCTCTAATCAGCTCCGGATATTCACATTTTTAACATGCCGCCGCTGACCTGGACCTAAAAAGAGCGAGTTCTTTTCCATTCGCGGTCCGGTCTGATGGTAATACACAACCTTGCGTACCCTTCAATTTATATTCATTCACACCAACAACACTTTCCACCAGACAACTCAATTCATGCCTCGTAATTCTAGTTATTACTTCTGCTCCCCTCTTCAGTTGAGGGCAATTTATGCACTAAAAAAAAGACGACAAATCAGGCTGGAATATGTAAAAGGTTATTCTATGTAAGCTAAAAGACTGGAAGGTACAGAGCGGTGTTTAATTCATGTCATGTCTTGCAGGTAAGTGTCACTTACACACAAATAACATGGGCTGTGACACCACAGAGCTTCATATTGAAGTATTCCCAGAGGACGCCCTCCATCTAATGACTCTTTAATATCCCTGAACGAGCTGTAGGCTACAGAGAGGAGACTCACGCTGCCAAGATATGGGCCTTCAGAGACCTTTTTTTATGCATTTTTTATTCTTTTTCTTTTTAGAAGGGGAGGAAATAAGATAATCTGAAAGTTTAAATATCGTAAACATTTTTATTTTCTGATCAAGCGTTGTGTCGCAGAGTTGAATTCTTGACTGTGATTGGATATCGCTTTACCAGAAATTCTTACAAAACTTTAAATGAACGAGCCATACTTTAGCTAAATAAATAAAACAACTGAAATGATTCCACTGAAACATACTGAAGGGATTATATTAAAAATAACAATTTGGTCACACTCGAGCTTGATGGTCTCAGTTTTCCTTGATATTTATTATACTGAAAAGTCATCATTCATTCATTTTCTTTTCAGCTTAGTCCCCTTATTAATCTGGGGATGCCACAGTAGAATGAACCGCCAACTTATCCAGCTTACGTTTTACGCAGTGGATGCTCTTCTAGCCACAAACCATCACTGGGAAACTCCCATACACACTCATTTACACACACACTCATACACTACAGTAAATTTTAGCTTACCCAATTCACCTGTACCACATGTCTTAAGACTTGGGGGGGGAAACCGGAGCACCCAGAGGAAACCCACGCAACATGGTGAGAACATGCAAACTCCACACAGAAATGCCAACTGACCCAGCCGTCTTATACTGAAACTAATGGTTATAATATTTTTCTTAATTGTATACAGGTTTGGAACAACATTCAGACTGGTTTGGTGAGGTGAATCACTGAACACGTTTAACTGAACACAATATTTCATAATGTATACTCACTCATTCACTTCCCTTCAGCTTATTCCCTTCTTTATCAGACATCGCCACTGTAAAATGAACTGCCAATTATTCTGTCATATTTAACCAGTGTAATTCATAATGTCCATTATTTTGTATATCTGGTAACCCATTTCATTATCTGAACTAAAGGGGCTCTATAAGCACAGAAAAATACCTCTGCGCATCGGTGCATGGTCTAACAGGGTTGAGCTTATTCTCTTAATGAGTTATGGGTGTGTTTTGAGCATAAACTAATCAAAGTCTCATCTCACATTCCCTTTAAGAGTCAGTTGTGTAGCGCCATGGCACATTCGCTATTTACAAAGTGGACTTTGCAAGTGAACAGAGCATCTGCAGCACGAGGATAAAGAATTAGGCCTCCATTTGGCCTTTACTTTGTCTTTCTCTTTTTCGTGGATAAGGAAACGTGTTGGACGCACTCACTAAAGACATCCATTAGCCTACATAATTAATTTCATTTAAGCACAAAGAGTTGTTTCAAAACTATTTCTAAATTCAGTTCAAATAAATCACTAACAATGAAGTGTGGTCAAAAAAACAGTTATATCCAAACACACGTCCTGTTCTTATGCCACATATGGTGATGCAGACATCTCCAAAACCCAACAGGTGGACAAATCTAAATCTAACTTGTTTTAAATAAAACAAATATAACTATGCATATAATACATAATACTACTAATAGTAATAACAACATTATACAAAAGCCAGTTGTTGTGAATAAACAACATGGAGGCAGTGGTTTTTATATTTATGTAGAAAATCATTTTTGTAATATTTTAATCCTTTAATTCTTTTTCATTTGTAAAGATATTTGCATATTGCTGTACAATTGCTGTACTGCGTGTTTAAAGCAATGTTAAGCAAGGCGCACAACTGCGCTGGACTATTTGTCTATTGAACAGTCTATTTTAGATCCTCAAAATAGCAACGCGCCAACAATGCGCCTTAACACACCTCTTTTCTAGACCAGAACAAGAGTCCACAAAGTGCCACAAATGGATTTGCTATTTAAACAACTTGGTTGAAGACGGGAAAATTAAAGTTGCGTTAATCTGAAAATAGCAACACGTCGTAAAAACACATCTGGTCGCTTATTTCACCGGGTGTATGATAGGGACCAAGAACTGGATCATTCTGACACATGCATGACTCTTTCAATGGATCCACTGATTCACCGAGCAGCTTCGACTCAAGACTTCACTGTAAAAAATGCAGGGTTCTAAAAAATTCCTCATGTTGTCCCAACACTAATTGCTTAAGTTAACTGGTTTTACAAATTTTAAATTAAATTAAATTAAATTAAATTAAATTTTAAATTTAGTTTTAAGTTTATAAGTTAAATTAAATAAGTACAACTTTTTGTGGATTTGTGCTGATTCAGCTCATTTCAAAATTTGAACAAGCAGCAAAAATGATTTGGTCAACTTTTTGAGCTCATTTTTGTGGCATGTTAGTTCTCCTTGACTTAAACTGTATTCATATTCAGTTGAGTCCATAATGACAGAATCTACATCCATATTTCTTCACAAACCTCATGCAGTGTTCACTGAGTGATGGCCCCCATAAATACACAATTGCTCAGTGCACTCCTGCACCCGATCCCAGCATGCCCTCTGTTTCTCGACCGAGAGTCAGGTGTGTGCCCAGTGTCTGTCCAAAACGGCGACATGTCCTGGCGGCGGCACCGTCACAGATTCACGGAGGCCAGGGTTACGTTGAGTAATGATGATAAAGTAAACAGCATGGCTGCTAAACGTGTCTTGGCTCAGTTTTGCGTCCTCATTAGAGCGGCTCGGCGAGGACCCGGCGTGCACCCGGCGAGGGCCTGCAGGCTTTTCACTCCCGGGTTAGCGCCTCATTTCCCGCTGACGGCTCTTTAGGGCGGGCGCTGATGGCTCCTGGAGGTGCGCGGAGTGGACAGGTGTCCACCGCAGAGAGCGTAACGCCGCAGCTGGTACCATCTGGCACAAACTCGTGCCATTCAGCGAGCTGGCACCGCACCCCTCCGTCCCGCCGTCCACGGAGAAGGCATGTCAAGGGCAGGCACGGTACAAGCTTACTCACAGGGCAGTGCGGACCCCCCTCGGGAGGGCCTACAGCCTGGGGTAGAGGCTAATTTAGCTTCCACACCCACTAACCACACCACCTCCACAGGACTGGCAACAATGAGGCCCGACGGTGCCAAGTGTGGGCCGAGCCACTCATTGTGTGTGTGTGTGTGTGTGTGTGTGTGTGCGTATGTGTGCATTTGTATTTGAAAAGAAAAAGAGCGAACCACGGTACCTATTCATTAAGGCCTGGGCGGCTTCTCTTGTGTTCCTGTGAAAGCAAAACAAATAAAAAAGTGCTTAATTACCTCTAGCCTGGACTACATGGTAAACTCATGCATCTCCCTCTGCTGCTGTCCTTTTTTTATGCTGTATTTACAACCGGGTCTCAGAATGATTATGTGCAAATGCAAATTTCCATCAATGAAATATTTAGGGATCCCATAAGCGAATAACCACATCCAATAAAAAGTTTGTTTTGACATGATAAATGTTTGTTATATATACTAATTATGTTTATGTGATACACACACACACTACCGGTCAAAAGTTTGGGGTCAGTATGATTTTTAAATGTTTTAAATTAAGCTTCTCCTGCTCACCAAGGCTGCATTTATTTTATCAGAAATACAGTACAAATTATAAAATTGTGAAATGTAAATAAATGTATTCAAAAGTAGTTTCTATTTAATTTAATCTTTTATTCCAGTGATTTTATTAAAGATGAAATTTCAGCTTTTTAGTCCAGTCTTTAGAATGACATGATCCTTCAGAAATCACTCTAATATTTATTATTATTATTATTATTATTATTATTATTATTATTATTATTATTAATGTTATTATTATTATTATTTATGGTAATAGTAATAAATGTTAGTAATAAAAGCCTTAATGACTGGAGTAAAAATTTAATTTGAAACCACATACAATATAAAAGCAGTTATTTAACTGTTTTTAACATTTAATAAATGCCGCCTTGATGAACAGAATAGTTTTCTTTAAAAAAAAAAAAAAACACAAAAAAAAAATGACCCCAAACTTTTGACCGGTAGAGTACATAAAACAAATCTATACAAAAACAATTTTGTTCCATATACAGTGCTCAGCATAATTGAGCACACCCCATTTTTAAATTGAATATTTTTATCCATTTCTCAGTGAATTTAGGCAATGTATTTTGGTGCATTAAAACAAAACCGATATATTAAACATTTATTTATTAAAATAAAGTTTTTGTTGCCAAACATACTTAGAAATTGAAAGATAATACAATTAAATTCAAGCAAAATATTGCAAAAAACAAAAAATTACAAACTACATTTCAACTAAATTTTTTATTTTATCTTTTTTTAATATATATTTAATATTTTTCTATAACATAAATTTGGGTGTGCTTGTTTTTGGACCATTATCGCTTATTTATTTATTACATATATGTGAAAACTATACAAAACTATTTATTTTCTTACAGAGATAATTTAGACATATATATATTTTCTATCTAAATATAAATAAACTTTTTTCTCATCTATATGCATGGATGCATGTATTTATATAAATATACACAGTACACAAACATATATTATGTTAAAACAAACTTTTATTTTGGATGTGATTAATCATGATTAATATTTGTCAAGCACTGGGAAAATCAATATAGTAATTTAATGATAATAAATACTATAGTGTCTTTGAACCATGTTATAGTACATGAAGTACATTACTAAAGCTGTTGTGGTGATTCTGTAGTTGCAATGGTAACAACTATAGTAATATAAACAAATGACCCAATATTGTGTTTCCTGTATATGTTACACTACAATACATCGCATAACTGTATGTTACAGTACAATTCACCACAGTTTACTATAGTAGAATTGAAGTATACTACAATGTTTCTTACAGTTTATCAGTAAAAATTACAATTTGCAAAATTACAATTAACATTTATTAACAAAGAATCATAAATACTGGTATGTACAGTAAAATACACTTTAGAAAAGTATGATTAAAACACTATAGTATTTGCTACATTTCTTTTTCCTTGTGAGATATTTCAGCCAAAAGTAAAATTGACTTTTCATCTACTGACCCACATGAAATGGAAAGATGCAGGTGACTTTTCACTTCGATAGGCCACACATTTTGTATTTTGCTGAAATTGTGGTTCTGTGGTAATTCATAACATGCAAGTCAATGGTTACCAGTACTTTGCGAGCCAAAAAATATGAACAAGCAAAATAAAAATTAAACCTCATTGCTCCTAATGATACATTGAAGTCTTTGAAGCAAACCAACTGATCTGTTCACTCACCGGCCACTTTATTAGGTACACCTTACAGTAACAGGTTGGACCTGCTTTTGCCTGCAGAACTGCCTTAATCCTTTGTGTCGAAGATTCAACAAGGTACTGGAAATATTCCTCTGAGATTTTGCTCCATACTGACATGATAGCATCACCCAGGTCATGCAGATTTGTCAGCTGCACAACCATGATGCGAATCTCCCGTTCAACCAAATCCCAAAGGTGCTCTATTGGATTGAGAACTGGTGACTGTGGAGGCCATTTGAGTGGAGTGAACTGATTGTCATGTTCAAGAAACCAGTCTGAGATGATTCACGCTTTATGACATGATGCGTTATCCTGCTGGAAGCAGCAATCAGAAGATGTGTACACTGTGGTCATAAAGGGATGGACATGGTCAGCAGCAATACTCAGGTAGGCTGTGGTGTTGACACTATGCTCAGTTGGTGAAGATAGAAAATATCCCCCACACCATTACACCACCACCACCAGCCTGAACTGTTGATACACGGCAGGATGGATCCATGCTTTCATGTTGTTGATGCCAAATTCTGACCCTAACATCCGAATGTCGCAGCAGAAATCGAGACTCATCAGACCAGGCAACGTTTCTCCAATCTTCTATTGTCTAATTTTGGTGAGCCTGTGTGAATTGTAGCCTCAGTTTCCTGTTCTTAGCTGACAGGAGTGGCACCCAGTGTGATCTTTTGCTGCTGTAGCCCATCCGTCTCAAGGTTGGAAGTGTTGTGTATTCAGAGATGCTCTTCTGCAGACCTCGGTTGTAACGAGTGGTTATTCGAGTTACTGTTGCCTATCTATCAGCTGGAACCAGTCTGGCCATTCTTCTCTGACCTCTGGCATCAATAAAGCATTTGCGCCCACAGAACTGCCACTCACTGGATATTTTCTCTTTTTCAGACCATACTCTGTAAAGCCTAGAGAAGGTTGTGCGTGAAAATCCCAGTAGATCAGCAGTTTCTAAAATACTCAGAGCAGTCCGTCTGGCATGAAATCACCTTTCTTCCCTATTCTGATGCTCGGTTTGAACTGCAGCAGATCATCTTGACCATGTCTACATGCCTAAATGCATTGAGTTGCTGCCATGTGATTGGCTGATTAAAAATTTGCATTAACAAGCAGTTGGACAGGTGTACCTAATAAAGTGGCCGGTGAGTGTATATTGCCCTCCAATAATGAGGTACCCATGGATGCAAACTCACCTAGAAACAACAAAGGAAAAACACACTAGTAAATGTCATATCAATTGGACAGGTTGTTGTGCAATAACTCTAACCGTAAGTCACATTATTATCAGTAGCTTTCCATCAATTATTATCATATTACAAGGCTGCATGCACAGTAAATGTTGTTACTGTGTTCCAAGCGCGAGCAAAACAAATGTACATTCCATGAAAGGAGATTCTACATACAGACAATACCTGTCAAACACATCACTCTTCAAGTAATAACTATAGATCAAGAAGGATATCCTCTCATCTGAACAACAATAACTGATATGGGATATGAGAAATAAGCATGTACATTCAACCATACAGCACTGCAAGATTTATATGAGCCCACTTCTGACTCATATCTATAACAGCTTTCTCCTAAAGAATGCCAGTCATAATTTGCCAGAAGCCTTCACAGACAGCTTTGACAGACACTTATGAAATGCCTGCATCCGTTCTAGTGCTTAAACTCTACTTCACCTGGTCGTACAAAAGGTGAAGATGTGAGTTTCTTTCAAAATGATGAATGATTTTATCCTGAAACATTTCCTTTATTTTCAGCGAAGCCCTCAATTTCACATGTAATTGTTCTACTATCATTCCAAATCCCCCTTACTGACATGGTGGAAGATTTAGAAGGGGAAAAAAATACAAAACTGTGCTTATGATTGTTAAACGCTCTTGTAATGAAGCCTACGATCATTGAATTTCACAGAGAAGGCTTCAGTCGAGACGTCGGGAATTTGTGATGGTAGCTTTATTCGATTAGCTGCGCTCACACACTTAGTTGCTATAAGACTAGAGATCTCTTTAAAATCGAGGGCTTGTTTCTCATATTGAAATTGGATTATCAACTGGAACAGAATCATGGTTTTCTACAATTATGCAGCGTGCAATAAACAGATGTGAACAATCATACGTGAGAATAATTGACAGCCATAAACGCTAATCCCGAAGAATCAATAAAGTATAAAAGCAATCAGATAGGCAGTCTTAGAGAAATCGATCAGTGTTTGTAGTGAGTGGGTAATGTGTTTCCCTGAGAGAAAAGCAGCTAATCACAGCAGAGAAGACTGGGTTTATTCAGCAGTGCAATGCTAACGCAATGCATAATAGGATAGCCCTATATGATGTTCAATGAGAATGCATGATTATAAAGAATGAAATGAAATATTAATTCGACAGTACATAAAGGAAGACGTGGTTCCTTGTATAGTGATGCTTTCTTCTTTCACAAGTCATGAGATTGTAAGCAAAGCCAGTACAGTACATAACCTTTTTTAGTTTGTTTCTCTGGAATGTTGGGAGATGTGTAGTAGGTATGGTTTTAAGAAAAATGTTAGGTTACAGTATATGTGAAGAGTCATTCTAATACAGTATTTTATCTTCTCTAAATGAGAACATTTTATTTTAAACTTAAAAGAAAAATCATTCTTAGTTTAGAGTTTATTAGTTTAACTACTGATTTTTCAAGTGGTGTCTTACACATACACACACACACACGCAAATGTAGGGCTGGACGATATGGCAAAAATTTATATCACGATATATTTCTCAATTTCGGTCGATACGATATAATTCCGATATCGATATGGACAATATTAAAAAGCCAGGAAAAAACTGCCAAGAACGCATACAATGGATGTCTGTAGCCACAAATGTCTGCAAACTGAATTTGCCAAGTCTATAATGCCTCCAGGCTCTTACTTTATTTTATAAAAACAATACAAAAAATGTGTTCAATTTTTATTTGTATTTAGCCATTACAAACTAGAAATGTGAAATAAAGTATCAAATAAATAAAACTCTCAAACTTAGCTTATAGAAATAGAGAGTTCGTTAGTTTTTTTTTGTATATGCTGAATATTTAGAAATCCAAATAATATCAAAATCTTACAATTATGACATCCACATGGTAAAAAAAAAAAACATAAAAACATAGAAAAAGAATAATAATTATAATAATAAAAAAAATCAAAAAAAGTATAGGCTAACTTAATATTTGCAATAGAAAAAGAGTTTGAGTATATTATAGTATATTCATAGTTCTGGTTGCTTTTTATCTTGAATGTCCTTTAAGGGTTCTACCCGTCTACTTATAATTGTGTATAATTACCCAATTAAATTAAAAAAAGGTTTAAAATATAATGTTTCTTATATATGAATAGTCTATTTATATAGACTAATATTTTATATTAACAAATTTTCATTATTTAACAGATTTAATACCTTTATTAAATCGCATTAGCTTTACAATAACCAGATTCCTGATAAATATGTTTGCGCGAGAGTTATATGCCAGCATGCAGCGAGTTTATGTGTATGTGAGTGTTAATTTAGGTGTTTATGCGAAGATCAAGTATATGCAAGGATCAAGTTGTATGTGTGTGTGTGTTAATGTGGGTGTTTATGCAAGAAGTTTATATGTATATGCACAAGTTTCATACATGTTTTGAACATTCAATAGTATAGGTGTATATGCGAGTAATTTATCGGTGTATATGCACGTGTTCTGTATGTGTTGATGAGCGAAGTTTGATTTAAATCCTACACGGCGCCTCATGGCCATCTGTGTTTTGCTTCATTGCCTTCTCTTCTGACAACGCTGGCTTGAAGCTGCAGAGCACCGAAACCAAAAGTTTATCGAAACTTAAAAAGCCGAACCACTTCCACACCACTGCATTAGACTTTCCTCTCTTATAAACTTTTTCGTCTGCATTCTTTCTTGTGGAAGCTTGTTCATTCGCGACGGAGCTTAACCAACTGCTGAGCACTGGCAGCGTGTCTGTGAAGTACGTCATCACGCAAGTGACATCACGCTCTTTCTGACGGCTGAGCACTGACCTTGATAATGTATAAGATTTATATATATATATATATATATAATAAAAAAAAATAAATAAATAAATAAATAAATAAATATATATATATATATATATATATATATATATATATATATATATATATATATATATATATATATATATATATATAAATATATATATATATATATATATGCACAACTTTATATCGAAATACCTGAAATGGCATTAAAAATCATATCACTGTTATTGAAAAAAAATCTATTGCGATATATATTGATATCAAATTATTGTCCAGCCCCACGCACGTTTGTTTTTGTGAATTGTGGGTTCATTACATAGGCTTCAATTGTTTTTATACTGTCCAAACTGTATTTTGTACTGCCCTAACCCCACCCTAACCATCACAAGAAACTGCGTAAAGTTTTACTTTCTGAAAAAAAACTGGTTTATAAGCTTTTTGAGAAATGAGGACGTCAGCAATGTCGTCAGTTTCACCACCTTCTAGTAATACCTGTGTCATACCCATGTCATTATACAGATTTGTGTCCTAATATGTCACAAAAAACACATAAACACACAAACACATAAACACACAAACACACACACACACACACACACACACACACACACACACACACACACACACACACACACACACACACACACACGTGAACCTGGACAACAAAACCAGTCATAATTGTAAAACAAAAAAATTAATTGAGGTTTATTCAATATCTGAAAGCAGAATAAATAAGCCAATAATTTAGCTAATGAGAAAATATTACAACTATTTGAAAATCTGGAATCTGAGGGGTTACAAAACTAAAAAAAATCTAAATATTAAGAAAATGGTGGTCCAAGTGAAATTCTTAGCAGTTTTTACACAGCTGGGAAAATAAGTATTCAACATATCATCATTTTTCTTAGAAAAAATATTTCTAAAGGTGCCGTTGACTTGAAACTTTCAACGAATGTTGATAATGGATTTTTTTTTTTTCACAGGATTTTTCGGAAGTTTCTAAAGTTCCTAACATTTGCAAGACATACACATATTTAAATACAGCATAATGTGTATATTCGTATAAATCAATATTGCATCTGACATTTGTACCCAGCTGGAGACCAAGTTCACATAAAGGCCACTTTAAGGGTTATGGTGAAGCTTCATTTGACCAAAGTAACAAGGAGCGAATCCCTAGCAAGGTCACTGCTGAGCTCTCACCTACCCCGTGAAGTGTGAGGTCAGACAGCACAGCATTATGGGAGGGCATTCCCAATGATGCGTCACAAAGTGGCGTTTATAGAGGAGCCTGACACCTCTCCCTCCTCATCCTGACCACTTCTCCTTTCCATCTGCCTCCTCGTCTGTCTTTATCAATTTTACGGCGAGAGTGAGAGCGGGAGATGTATTTGTCGGTTGACTCTTGACCCTTGCCCAGGTCACCGGTGACGTTTTCAGCAGGAGGTCTGGCTTGCCTTATCACACATTCTCCTTACACACACTCCACGTCAAGGCCGTTCTGATGGAGGCAAAAGCCAGACACCACTTTAAATTTCATAAGCCCCGGACACATGATTTGGGCGGGGGGAAGAAAGATAACAGGCCAAGCCGCCCATCCACATGCTGTCCTGCTCTCGCTCTGGCTTTCTCTCCTGTCATTCATTACCGGCAGATTTCTGCAAGCCTTCACTGAGTTGGTAATTTGATAAATGGGCCAGTCCTGCTCTCATGGTTATCACTTGAACAATCAAACAAGCCGGTTATTGTATTTCAAAACACCGAAAAAGACCTTCAACCCAAAATGGCCCAGGAAATATTGTGTGCCGTCAGAGTAGTCTCGACCAAAAAAATAAAAGTCCACCTGAATGAGAGCTGTTTCTGATTAGAAAGAAACTTATATGATGGGAAAGCCTGCAACAGCGAGATCATGTCCAAAGCTAACAGTAAAAAAAAAACGAACGCATATGAGATATATGGAATATTATCTATAAATGTTACTATATTTATGTATCCATATTTTTTAGAGAGAGAAAGCAATCAAATGAGATACTTTCCAAAAGCATTTGTAATGATTACTAGGGGACTAACGAATTATGGTTGATCCATGACTTGTATGGATCACAACCCATGGTTCAGAACACACATGGTGTGTGACGTTTTTTTTACTGGTAGATTAATCCTAAATTTGTAACGATTACAGAGAGATCACCTCTTGTGTCATTCAAATCGCATGTATGAAAGCATTTAGGGTTTCGTCTAAAATATAATGACGACAAAATAAGTTGTGGTAGATTATTCAGGATGTGGTGGGCTTCATTAAAAGGTGTTTTCTGTCACTACTTGTTTAGCCGGCATTAATGCATTAAGTGTAAGCTGCACGATTAATCATTAAAGGATCAGGATCTCAACAACCACGCAACAAATTATAAATGATGGTGATTTGTTTATTCATTCAAATCTGTTTTAAAAATGCAAAAATCAAGAAAGAGATTTAGTCTTTAGTTTACAAACAGTCAAAAAACACAGAAGTACTGGAGAACAATTTATAGTAATATAAGCACTGATGTTTATGGTAAAGATTAAAATCACCATCACATATGATTTAACGACTCTCAAAAATGAAAGTTGAAGGCAGCAATTACATTATGTAACCAATAGGTGGCGACAACCAGACATCAAAAATAAGCCACTGAATAATTCTTTAAAAGCAATGAAAATGAAACAAAGTTTTATGAGTGAATAACAAGTATTGATTGAAAATGAGACTAAAAATAAATACAGGTTGTACAAATTATGTTAGATTCATACATTTCATACAGAGTAATCAGCAACAGTAGTAGTAACAGTGAATGATTCACAGTACTGAATATTTTACAATTTTATTTATTCAGCTGATTATGTCTTCAATTTATTTGTAATAAAATTAGAGGTTCTAAGTTCTGTTTGTTAAAACCAAAAGTTTCTTGCAGTACTGTTTTTGTAATAACGCAAATTACATTTGTTTCCTGCCCTTTTTGGCTAATTAAAAAGCTCCAATCTGTGACTCAAAAACCATAATGTGATCTGAACTGTGAGATTTGTAATCAGTTACACCACTTATGATTACACTGTTTTATGGTTTTATTTACTTTATATTAAATATATAAATATACAGTGTAAATTTATATATTTACACTGTCAAAAATGCTGGGTTCCACACAATTTCGTCATGTTGTCCCAACACTAATCGATTAAGTTCACCTAATTGTTTTTACAAATTTAAGTGGATTGAACAAAACAATTAAGTAGTCCCAAAAAATCCTTGAGAATTGTGTTGATTCAGCTCATGTTAAGTAAGTGGTTTAAAGAAGCAGAAAAAATATTTTTGAGTGTACTAACTAACTAGCTAGCTAGCTAACTAACTTCTGTAAGTGCCTTGCAATGCTTTGCTTAACATTTATGAGATAAGAATGCATTTCCACTACATTACACTTGAATTCTAAACAGTTAAATGAATACTACAAAACACATATTCAGAACTAAGTACATGAGCCACAAATAAAACAACAATGAACAAAAATGCATGAAACACACATAAAAGTAATATTGCTACTATCTAAATTACTGTACTTGCCAAATTACAATGGCACCAACTGTAAACACTCTGGTTACATGCTCAACAAAATAAGTTCACTTCACTTGTTGACTTAAAAATAACACTGGCCACCACTTAAGGATATAGCAAAATCTCTACTGGCTGATAAAACATCAAGCTGCGCCATATTGTGCGATGCACATTTTACCATACAGTGTGTTTATAATTCCACCTGCCTCGTGTGTGTCTCTCCCTCATATGTTCAGAGAGAGTGAGAGAGACGGATAATCACGTCTGGCTACACATTTTAATCAGTTCGCCCAATCAAAGAGATAATTGGATTGCATTGCCTGATTGCAAGACTCGCTGAAATTGGATCGCAAATAAATTGCCTCAAACTTGTGGAAAAAAGGGGAGGATTGGAAAACAAAGAGCCTTCTCCATAAACAAAGGGGTCTCACATGCACAAACATCCATTACCAAGTCTAACCGATCCCCTCGTCCGAAAGCCAAACTATTAGGTTGCACTTTTCTCTCTGGCCGAAGCCTTCACCTGACACAGATCCAAAGCAGCTCAGTAGACAATTAAAGGATCTGTGCTGAGCCAGTAATGACCTACTAACCCTATCCCGAGCCGATCCCCCCTGTCCGGCCCTCCCGGGACCGGCCCTGTCACAGAGTTATCAATGGCTTCCTCTCCAGCGCTGGAAATAAGCGAGAACGTATGGACTCCGGACCGACCGGAGGCTCTCCTCTACACTGCAGGCTAAGAGAGAGCCGCTCCAGATTTATATGTTTATACCGCATTAAAGTCAAGCCACCGGGCTAGACGACAGCGGCGCTCGGTAATAAAGAGAGCGTGGGCGTGCACGCGCGAGCATCCGAAATCCATCAACCTGTACCAAACAATAACAGCCGCAGCTCGGCCCCTCTGTCATCAGAGCTAATAAACTCGGCAGCACTCATTAGAGTGAACAAGACACACATTAGAACGGCATTATGTTCTGGGCAATGCACTATATTAATTTCACCACCATAATGTGTGTTTTATTGCATCCAATAAGCATTTTTAATAAGCAAAGTGATAAGTGCTTCCCTTGTAAAACATCGCCAATTAGAGCGGCGTCTCCAAATGCTCTCGCTCAACAAAGTTAGCAGTACAGCACGGGCTAATGACCGCCCGCGCAACAACTTGGAGAGACAAAAGAAACTCGACGCGAGTAAATAGACACAAATATACAGCCCCGCTCCAGAGAGAACAAAGCTGAGCGAAATTGCATTTTACGGAACGTGAAACTAATACGTGGCGGCCACCATTCAGATAAGGAGACAAAGAGGGAAAAGTGCATGCTTTCTTTTTCCCTGACAATTTGGAGATCTTGTAGGAGGCTTAATTGTGTAATTGGGTGTCTCAGCTGGCTGGTGCTTCCCCCGGCAAAGCCAGGCGGTGCGGCATCACTTTAATTAGCAGAGGCAGACAAAGGGGTGATCTCTAAACACAAATAAACGGCGCACACCTAAGAACCATTGGAGAGGGGCCTTTGGTTGGAAAAACTTAGCTTTTTTCCCTTTCAAATGACTTGGTCTACTGTGGGTTGTTATTCTTACAACTGCATGACAGCTTATTTTAATGGATGTTATGATGTCGCGGGGCAAAGCGCGTAGTCTGGCCCGGCCTGCCGCTAATGAGACGGTGAGATGGTTCTCCTGCTGTTATCGTTACCAGCGCTGGCAGAAAGAGGGGCTCATCTTTAATCTCAGCCCCTTGTCCTTTGGGTCCAATGTTAAGGCATCTCCAAAATCATAACATACTAATTAATTTTATTTTTCAGGAGGGTTTCAATAAGCACGCCTGCCGCAGTACTTTGTGTGACTTACAAACACTGTTTGCTTTCAGAGAAGGGCAGCTAATTGCTTCCCGGCTTGACATCATTATATGGCTATGCGAGGGGATGTAGACTGTTTAATTAAGGTTGGATGCAAGTTCATTATTAGATTCACACAGAGTCTGTGTGCACAGGCTTCTTTCCTGCAAAGCCCCCACTGTAATTTAATACAAAGGGCCTTTTGATTTGCAGTTTTATTTTATTTTTCCAATATGCAGCGAGCCCCCTGCCGCCCACCCCCTTTGTGAAATGCCACACGGTGCCTCGGCGCAGACTGTACTTTCCACTTGGCCTTCCGTTTAGGCATTAGCTTTTTTAAGTGTGATGCATTTCATCCCTAGCGAAGCTATTGGGAGGCTGCGCCTCTTCCTCCCTCTGTGCGCCACGACAAAAGATATTTATCAGCGAGTCCGAAATGCAAAATGATCGCTCTAATTGAAAAGTACACGGTTAACTAATGCTAATAGTCTTTAGATTAAGTCACTGCCTTACCGTGCTGGCTTTTAACCCTACAACACGTTTCTCAGCTCATCTAGTTTTTCACCCAGACAGCCGGCCGTGCAGTGTCATTTGTCTCAATTACTGATTGTTAGATTAATCTGATGTTACCTTTCCACAAAGTGCTCCTCTTTAGATACATGCGCTGTGACAATGCAATTAGGTCATCGGAGGGCTAATCCAATTTAGCACGTTAGCGTCAGATGCGTAAGTGAGGACGTTAATATTTATTTATTCCTAATTGCGCGCAACTGTCCGGGCGGCGTCCGCAGGCTAGCGGGAGTTATCCATCCTGCGTTAGGAAGCCATTTTCACTCTGTCAGAAAAAATAAACTCCCTTATTAACAACTTACTCTGAATAATATCCTCTCCGCCGCTTGAGTAATCGCCTACATGAGTGGCCCTGCGTTTCACATTCACGTGTCGCCTTGATCTAGTGCGCTGCGCTACATCACACAGCGCAATCGCTGATCATTGTAATCTAGCATCTCTGTTTTAAGAAAATATTCACTCGCTGGCTCGAGGCGCTGTTGCGATTCAAACAATTTATAATGAACGTGACACGGTGAGGTTAACAACTGCCTGCTGAAGATATTCACAAAAGAAACGTACAATATGAATGTTGCTCAGAGCTGCGAATGTGGGCTGGTGGAGAGATGCATTCTTGAAAGCAAAAATCATTAGAATATAACGCATAATACCTCAAGAGCAACACGGCGGCTTCAAAGGTTGTTAGAATATAATTGACACTTTCAACTTGTAGTGTCCTGGAGTCATTTGCACCAATGGAAATAAATGAGCGCTGGTTCGGAGTTCTTCTAAGACGAGTTGATTTGCATTCGTCTGGAAAAACACATGGCGATTTAAAACGAGCCGCGTACAAACACTCGAACACTCTCGCCCCGGCAGTTTTGACCCTATTTGCCTTTCACGCAACTCTCGTTTTTGTGCATGCTAATTTGGGATCGTTATTCCAGCGGTTGTGTGTGTGTTATGTTTGCGAGAATACAGCATGTGTGCCTCGGGGTGCTCGCACATGCATGTATGCGCTAGTATGTATAGTATGTATGATGCAGTGCAGTGTATAAATAGCTGCTCTGTGTTGGTCTTAATGACGATGCAATGGCATGCTGTTGCCCTGAGGGCCCGAGCGCTCAGAAGGAGCTTGTGTTTGGACTCAGTCTGCCAGTGTGTGTGTGTGTGTGTGCTCAATGACTCCAGGCTTCCAGCTTCAGATGACCTTGTACAGGGTCCCACAAATGGTTTTTCAAGCTCACTGCTGTGGAGGGAAATTGATATGTTTACACAGGGCACAATTATTTATATGACATTACACACTGCAGGTATGGATTCAATTTGGCCTGATTTGAACAGATCCTCCTTGGAAAATGAGCAGTGGCAAGGAGATGGATGCATTTCACAGATTTATATATATATATATAAGCATTCCAATTAATCTTAATGTTAGTCACTTATGCTTTCTTCCAGCTTTGGACATTTGTGTGGTCAACAGAATTCCCTGACAATCTCCTAGACCAAAATGCCATGTGACTGAGAATGACTCTAGAGAATAGATGTATTGATGCATTTGACAGCTTTAGATATCTTTGTCGCATCCGCCATCTTGGAAAAGTCATGTCATTCCATTTTGATGAAGTATATGCAGATATATATAGCTATAGTCAACTTACTCTTCACACTGGCTTTGACCATTCCAATATAGTAGCTGCTAAGCTAAATGCGGCTTCCATATATAGCATATATAGAACACAGGTAATTGACTGGTAAAATGCAGCAAGCAAATTAAACTGAATGTGTTCTGATTGGTTAGCTGCCTCAAAGCATTGTGATTGGTGAACATTTACTTCGTTCCAAAAAAATTAAACAGCCACTTTCGTGTATTTTGTGAGAAGTTGATGAATTGACATGTTGTAAATCCAGCAGCTGTAATCTCTCCACTGCAAAGCAGACTAACATGGTGGAGGCCATCAGCTGTCATATATCAACTAATATGAGAGATAAAACAAAATATGTGACCTTAGACATATTTGAGGCTTGGAATATCAAATAATTCACAGTGCAATAAAAAACAACTACTTTTGAGTTTGATATTTGTAACTTTGTAGATCATTTTTAATCCCAGACATACTGTACACACTAAACACTAACATTCAAAAAGTAAAAATGCATAATAGGACCCCTTTAAAATCCCAAAATCATCCTTCAAAATAAAAACTAAAACCTTTTTTTTGCAGAAAATATGAATATTACAGATAAAACTTGACTGAAAACATAAGCCGAGGCACTTAAACTGAAATATGATAATTAAAAATAAACAACCAAATAGATAAATAATATATATATATATATATATATATATATATATATATATATATATATATATATATATATATATATATATATATATATATGTGTGTGTTAAATAATAATAATAATAGTACATAAATATAAAATAATAACCCATGAGGATTGCCAAATGAGCATACTATCAAAGCACAATCTTGCTACTCAGATTAAATGCATGATAATGTATGCAGTGGCTAACTGACCCAACCTAACTAACCAAACCAAACCTAAAAAAGTTACAGACCTGTCTGACATCCCACTATAAGACAAATCCTGATTGGACAAGAATCCATGTTTCCCTCCCTGCATCTCTCTCGTCTGCTTGGTTTTTTTTTTTTTTCATGCTCTCTTTAAAGCCCATTAAACTCTAATTGCATTCATTGATGCTGACTAACAATTTCAGCAAAACATTGCGGTTAGTGTAATACCATGCAAAAATAAATAACTACCAGCGATTCAGCCACATTATAAATCATTTGTGCTGTCTCTGCTTAGTCTAGCAATTAATTTTTAGGCTCTTGAGCGCGTTGCTAAGAGGGTATAATAATACCGAGCACGTATTTATGCTTGCCATATTAACTTGTTAGCGTCATTGTCTGCATATGGTGCGCCGGAGAAATCTGTCCCCGCTACTTAGCAAACGATAAACGTCATGTTGCTGAAACACAAGTGCACAAAGCAGAGCGTACAGCATGTCAACTCTAAGCTGCTGAAATGAAGCATTACACTGAGTTTATGCATGCTATTAAGCTTGCTAAGGATAGCGTTCTGTTAATGCAAGTTTTCTGTATGCATGGAATATGCAGATCTGCTGCATTTGTGAAATAAAGGAGTACTACTACATAAATCCCTCAATGCAGCATTGTGTGGTTGAATAATGCAAACGTATTTATCAAGTGAAACCTGCAGTATAGCTTTCCATTCCGAACAAAGCCATTTGTCCTTAAATGGGCAAGTAGTTGTTGTTGTTGTTGTTTTTCGAGCAGGCCAAGTCCCTTGTCAATCTTATCTGTCAAATAAATACTCCTTTAAAGGGCGACCGGGTTATCGTGTCGATCTGCCGGTAATGGTGGGATCCCTGGGCTAAACGTGTTTGGTTTAGCATGACACGTGTATTTGTCTGCTCCGCTTTTTCAGTGTGGAGTGCGAATTTGCGGTCGTTGTTATCTGCTTGGATTAAGGGCCAGCGGCGGCTTGTCCGCTGTGATTATCCTGACAGCCAGTCCACTGACCACCGCTTCTCCTTCTCCGCCTAATTGAAATGTAAGGACTCGCCTAGCCGGTTATCCTCCCTTATGGAAAATAAATGGATTGAGGAATATTTATTCCATGCCCTGACTGCGAAATTAGGGCGGAATGTAAGTTTGACTAACTCAATCAATGAATTTAGTAAAGATGTATTTCAGAGCGGTATTTAAGGATTAGTCGCAGCGTACGGAAATGAAACCGTAGGTGGGGGTGGGTTGACGTCTTGACAAATCTATCTGGGACAAGATCAACAACTTAATGTTTAAACCAATCACTCTAAGTATATATTTGAGCTCGGATATGCAGATGTGATGTTCAACTCCCTGAGGTTCAAATATACACTCGAAGGATCAACAGCACTCTCGATGGCCAAATTAGCCCCGAAATCCTTCGAATTTATCAAACATGAATTTCAACAAGGAACCTCGTCTGAAGAAACACAAGAAGCGCCCATTAGCGCACATGGAAAATAAATGCCTTCAAGGTTTAACTACTTATTTTTTGACATGCAATCAGCTTGACTGTGTTAATTTACATAGCCTGATAAATACCATCTGGACGGTAATGCGGAATAACTCAAGGTACGAAATTGAGCATTCGCCCCTGCAACCAATCAATGAAACAGCTATGGGCAGCACTCCTCCTCGGCCTGCCTAAATATGTTGAGGCATCTGATCAGAATTTTAATGATATAGCTGCGTCTTTCCATTATATCTGCACAGATGTGAAGCACAATGTTTTTCACCGCTGTTTGTTTTGTATTATCTTGCTTAAAGGCTTTGCTCTCACCTCGCAAAAAATATTCTACCATTATTTACCCACCATCATGCCGTTCCAAACATTTTCTGGTTTAAAAATAAATTAGTTGTTTTAATCAAGCAGAAATAAGGGTGACATTGTGGCTCAGTGGTTAGCACTGTCGCCTCACAGCAAGAAGGTCGCTGGTTCGAGTCCCGGCTGGGTCAGTAGGCATTTCTGTGTGCAGTTTGCAGTCCAAACACGTGCGCTATAGGTGAATTGAATAAACTAAATTGGCCGTAGTGTATGTGTGTGAATGAATCTGTATGGATGTTTCCCTGTACTGGATTGCAGCTGGAAGGGCATCCGCTGTGTAAAACATATACTTCATTCCGCTGTGGCGACCCCTGATGAATAAAAGGACTAAGTCGAAGGAAAATGAATGAATGAATGAAGCAGAAAAAGGATTTTGTGATGAATATTCAGTTCAGTTCATTGACTAAAGACTATGATGCTTATAAAATAAAAGATTATAATCAAACATTTTGTTCTGTCTTTGAATATGAATTTCTAATTATAAAAATTAAAAACATTTCAATAAATTCAATTCAACTGAAAATATTAAGCATTTATTTGAGGTCTCGTGCTTTTGATGCTTCTCACTTTTAATATCAGATTCAGAATAAGTTTAATTCGCCAAGTGAGGATTTTTTTTGTGGGGTATTTTTCAGGAGCACGGGATACATACAGTACATATCAACACAAGAACACAGAAAGGCATTTAAATAAGTGGAACTTGAAGTAAACAATACAAATACTGCACTGTAAAAAAAATCCTTGTTGCCTTAACCATTTGGCGGGGTTGAATAAATGGTTGACCATGTTTGACTGTTTTAAATAATAAATGTTAAAGTCACTTAAATAATGACCATTTTAAACAATGGTTTACAAACACACAGCATTGTTGGTTTACCAAAAAAATTTAATAAATAAATAATTCAAACAAACAATCCTGTTGCACTACTAAACTAGATTTTGGCTTTATTATAAAACACAAACAAACAAGAAAACATGTTAAATGAGAATCTGAAATATTTTTATGGCATACTTAAAAAATAAAGATGATTAGTATTCAGAAATGTTTATGTTGTAGTGTACTTGTAAAGTTTCTAACAGTCAGTTAAATGTCTGTTGAAGGAACAGTATCAACAGATTTTAAGCAGTCCACTAATACTCAAATGGACCATCAAAATAAAGTGTTACCAAAAATGCATTGAGTATGTTAACTAGTGACATTAGGATTTAAGAAATGCAATAAAAAAAATTTGTTGTGGTTGGAGGGGCAGTTAGGGTTAAATTACCCCTTAAAATGAACCTTTTGAGTCCATTGAACTTATATTATGGTAAACTACATAAAACGGCTTGCGTAACTGATAACATTTTGTTAGAACGTGTTTAATCAGTTACAATGACCTAAAAAATATGCTGTCAGGACTAATAGATCTTATATTTTTTTTCAGTGTGAATATATATATATATATATATATACACATGTAGATAAGGGGTCTCAAACTGAAAGCCCGCGGGCCATTTGCACACCCCCACCCCCCTCCTCGTCTCTCCGGCCCGCAATTGATATCAAAATGCAGAGACATTCGGCCCAACAAAACATATATTTTTGAATCACCATCATTGTTGTGCAGTCGCATATAGCCACTTGTGATTTTGTGCCCCACATACTGGACATTTAAGGTACTGTACTATATTTTCGGGTTACTTTCGGTTCCTCTTAGCGTGTGGTCAAGAGTAACGCACATGCATAGTATTTCTGGTACTGATTTAAAATATATGCCCGTTTATGTTCTATATTTGTCATTTGATTATAATCAGTTTTATACCACTTGTTTTTTGTTGTACAAACACATCTCCATGGCTTACATGTTATGCTGGTGGTGTAAATATGATTATTTTGTTAATAGTCGATTCAAACAGTCTTATTAATCGATTTTTCTAATATGCATATTAGGAATTGTATAAAAAATGTGCATTGGTAACATTTTACAGCTGGCTAAATTGAACATGATATAGTAAATGTGAATATATACATACTTTTCGCCTCTTTGTTGTAGTTTTACCAAAAAAAAAGATTTTTAGAAGAACAATCACCAGTAAAGTCACTAAAGTCACCCAATCTGCTTTCTGCTGTCTTACGCTATGTGTTAAACTTTTGGTTAAGCAACAATTGACTGGGACATAATAATAATAATAATAATAATAATAATAATAATAATAATAATAATAATAATAATAATAATAGAGGGGCGACGCAGTGGCACAGTAGGTAGTGCTGTCGCCTCACAGCAAAAAGGTTGCTGGTTTGAGCCTCGGCTGGGTCAGTTGGCGTTTCCTCCGGGTGCTCCGGTTTCCCCCACAGTCCAAAGACATGCGGTACAGGTGAATTGGGTAGGCTAAATTGTCTGTAGTGTATGGGTGTGAGTGAGTGTGTGTGGAGTGTGTGTGGATAGGTTGCAGCTACAAGGGCATTCGCTGCATTAAACATGTGCTGGATAAGTTGGCGGTCCATTCCGCTGTGGCGACCCCGGATTAATAAAGGGACTTAGCTGAAAAGAAAATGAATGAATGAATGAATGAATAATAATAATTATTATTATAATTATAATAATTATTATTGTTATTATTATTAATATTGTTATTATTATTTTGTTATTATTATTATTATTATTATTATTATTATTATTATTATTATTATTATTATTATTATTATGCCTATTATTAAATTGTAGTATTTTCATAGCAATTTAAACTCCCCCTTCTATATGTATAACAAGAAACAAAAAGGAGGAGCTTTGATACTCTGGGTAAGAATTCCTGAGTGCATCAATAACATGAGGTTTCCACTTTTTTTGTGTGCTAGTATGTTAAAACGGCCCTCTTATAATGTATCTGTCTCAGATATGGCCCCCCGCCAATCAGACCCCTGATCTAGATGGTTTATGTACAATATGTGCATTGTCAACTTTTTTTTTAACAATACAAATAAGAAATAAGAATATTTATATAAAAGTATTTACAATTAAGTGGCTTTATTGGTTACAAAAATCATTACTGTTACATTTACATACAGAATAAATGATTTATTTTTATATTAATAACAACTAAAAGTCATCACATGATTTCAGGAGACTTTGAATTCAGCCTTAAGATTTTATGTAACCCAAACGCTAACCTTGATTTAATATTTTGAAGCACATTTTGGAGCTTGACATCATACTGTCATTTTATAAGAAAAAAGACTGCATTCTCCTTCTGAATGAATAAAGAATCAAACATAAGAGTGATTAAATAATGGCAGAACTTTTCTTTTTGGTTGATCTACGACTTTAAGAGGTCACCATGAGCAGATCACAGCGCCGCACGCTTCCTCATGAATATCATACGTCTTCTTATTTTGTTTGTAGAGCATCACATGCCCTTGCTTTAGTTTAACTTGTCATGTTAGCCTGTCAGCGTTGCTTCCCGGTGCTGTTTTGTTCTTGTCTGTTTGTGTCATTGCATATGTGTTTGTTTTCATGAAAACAAAGACCTTCCCAAAGTGTCAGTCACACGATGTTAAATGTGTATTATTGTGTTGCGTCTGACTGAAATTTGAATATCCAATAAGCAGAGACAGAGGAGGTGAAAACCCTCGGGGAATTCCTTCCACCCCCAACACACACCAGCAACAAAAAAAAGAGACGAAAAAAAAAGCGATTGAGCATGTTTGTTTCTCACCAAGATAAACAGATCAGAATTAGGAGGGGAAAAAAACAACAATAGGCCTCTCTGCTTTTCCAAGACTTTAACTTCAGAAGTGGAACAGCACTGTGAGAGATGGCCAGGCGTTCATTATGTCAGTCAGTTCTTAATGATGTAGGGAGATTGGCTAAAGTTCATCGTCGCTGCTAATCAACAAAGCTTAGCTTATCAAGCACACGTCCTGCTGTTACATCTTAATTGAATTATACCTTTAACCCAGCTTTACCGCTTTCTGGCAAATGGGTAAAGTTTAGAAGGTCATTTACTTCTAACAACTTTCTTTTCGCAGGAATGTCTCTAATGTGCCCTGCTATAATTAATGTAATGTCAACGAGTCTGCGGCAGCGGGACTGGCCCTTTAAGAATGACGGCTGGTGCTTCCAAATTAAATAAGACCTTTTTTGTGTGTGTGAGAAATAAGAAATATCATTAAATTACTAAACTATACAAAGAATGCCAGTATATATGCTTTTACTTTACAGTATATAAATGCTGAGTTGTTTTAAATCAAACACTGGGTTAATAAATGTAATTTAAAGACATTCTCTTTATTTATTTTGAATACTTTTGATATATTTCTCAAAATGGGCGGCATGGTGGCTCAGTGGTTAGCACTGTTGCCTCACAGCAAGAAAAAAAAATCTGCGGATTTATGCAAAATGATTTTAGGAGTATCATATCTAAAAAAACTTCAGAATTGTTTTTATTATATTAATTGTTTACAATGCAAATCCAATTAAATTCACTTATTTGGTAAAAGCAAGTCTCTCATATATCTACTATAAAAAGGGAAAATATTACTTTACAAGCTGTATTGTAAATAAATCATATGAACATTTTCATATTAGTCAGCAATATTACTGAAATTAATTTAAAAACTGAATAAACATTCATTAAAAATCTAAAAATTGGTAGAAATCTGTGAATTTCTTGCAAATTCCGTGAGTGCCTATAGTCATTATAGCCGTGCCTATAAGCGTTAATTTTTCGAAATTCAAATATCTAAATCATCTAAACGCTGAATAGTTTAGAAATTATTTTATTTATTTATTTTTTTAATAGATGGTTGGTTAGGGTAGGAAATATTTGGTCAATAATTTAATTAAGCTATTTAAAATCTGGAATCTGAAGGTACTATATATATAAACGCACACAAAATACTGAAACAAAAAATAAACAGTGCTTAATGCACACTACTTATCAAATGATAAATTTAATAAATTCTAATAGGCACTTTGGTTATGTTAAAAAGCTTTGATATGATGCTTATGTCTATCAAAAACAGTACTCTTTATTTTTAATTTGCATTTTTAAAACATAATATTTTAATTATGATAATCTGAATAATGAAGTTCTTGTTATAAATCTATTCATTTTGTTGATTTAGTTTCATATTCATAAGTGTAAATTTTCCTGTTTTACTGTTTTATAAAGAACTGAAAAATTACTTTTGTAGTATTCAACAAAGTGCTAATAGAAAGGCCATAAAACTGTCCATTTGTGCTCTATTTTCAAACTTTTTGATTAATCTAAAGGTCCTGCTTGTAATTGTAATAATTTTATTTAATTATTCATACTCATTTTTTGTGTTTGTTTTATTTCTTTAATTATAGTACTGTTATTATTATCTACCTTCTATCACATTGGCACTATTTTGTTTGTTATATTGCCATGTATCTGTTGTTTAAAGCATAATAGAAATAAAAATAATAATAATAATTATAAAAAACCTTTATATTCTATATCTTTGTCATAAAAAATGTAATTTTGACCCATGTAGTTATTTTTGGCCAAAAATATACCAGTGTAACATTATAGACATTTATTTATTTGTTTTAAATATGAATTATTTTAGTGTTTTACATTTTAGTGTTGACATTCTGAGTAGGTTTTTGCAAATTCTAGCTTTACCCTGAATCAAAATGTAAATATAAAATGTGCACATGAATTAGTTTATGAGCAGGTGTCCATTAATTTATTTCATTTTACTTTGGCTTAGTCTCTATTTTTTAGGGGTCACCATAGCGGGATCACAACCCAGTACTGGGAAACACCCATACACACTCATTCACACACTACAGTCAATTTAGTTTATCAATTCACCTATAGCGCATTTCTTTGGACTGTGGGGGAAACCGGAGCACCCGGAGGAAACCCAAGCCAACACGGGGAGAACATGCAAACTCCACACAGAGATGCCAACTGACCCAACCGGGACTCGAACCAGCGACCTTCTTGCTGTGATGCGACTGGTGCTGACAACTAAGCCACTGTGCCACCCCCATTAATTTATTTAACAATTGTTATTTTGTGTAAACATGATCAATCTTATTTTCCTCTTTTCTGTGAGGTGGATAGCAGGGTTATAAACACACGCACAGTGGGAGAATTTGCACAAGTTCAGGATCAAGTTCGGATGAGGATGAAACTGATCCAGGATATCCCAGCCAAAAGGATGTGTCTCATTTTCCGGGGAATTTCCTCCTCCGTAGAGAGCAAGGAAGAGCGGCTGAGGGATTTGATATGTGGGATGTGTAGAGGATAAAGCAGGCCAGGAGAGGTCATTAGGACAAGGCTTACTTTACCAGGTTACTTCATTTAAGCATATTTCTTTCAGAATATTCCAGCTTGAATAGCCGAACACTTACTGTACACACTGCAAAAAGCGCTTTTCTGTCTAGGCTTGTTTCTAATCCAAATATCTAAAGCTTTTTAAATCAAAAGACGCACTTTCTGGATGAGTAACAAATATTATAGAATATTTGTAGTATACTAATATTAAAATTATATCATATAGTCTTGTTTTCAGGAATAATTTGGACAAATTAAGTGAGTTTTTCCTTAAACAAGCTAAATAATCTGCCAGTGGGGAAATGTACGATTACATGAACACTAATAATCTGATTTTAATATGATTAACACAATACTCGGATTAAGAGTCTATCATGTAAACAGCGATTCCTGATTGCCTTAATCCGATTAATGTCATAATCAAACTTGACAGAAATGGAAATAAAATGAGGAGTATTCCTATTTTAGTCACATTACTGAAGTGCAGTACAGACAGGTAAACACCGCCATCAAACTATTACTGTCATTTCGGACTATTCCATAAACACACAGCTGTTTGACACACACATCACGAAATGCGGAAGTTTCAGTATCAAAATCCATTAAAACGAGAGTCCTTACTTCATACTCGCATCCAATACCTTTGTCATGTTTGTCATGGGGCCATAAATGAAATGTTCCTGAATGAAAGTGAAACTGCTGAACTGCAGTTCAAGTCAAAAAAACTAAAAACGAAACACCCAAAATTACATGAAACTCTGGAGGAAACGTTGGATGGTGCTATGAAGCAATGACGTTAATCGATCTATGTGTTATAACATGTGAAACGGGATCATGAAAGGAATATTCAGCTCATGTAAACACCTTTATCATGCTTCTTGATTTAAGAATTTTTAGATATTTGGACTAGAAACAAGACAAAAAGTGCAATAACACAGACATTATTTTGAATGTGTTTTGTTATAGAAAAATGAATGGGTCTGGTTTAGTCGCGTCCTCAGAAGTCTTAAATGAGTGACCCAAACATTAGTAAGTGCATCCATGCCTTTGCACTTCTCTTTGGTCTAATGATAAATTTGTTTATGGATCTACATGTTAAGTCCTATTTGTGTGTTACTGTGTAACATCCAGCAGGGAACACTGACCTTTTCTTGTACACATAATGGATTGAAGTATTGTGTTTACAGCTTTGGGAATTCATTTGTTTAGTTTTATTTAGTTTTTATTTATAGGGAGGTTAAACTATTTTAGGCACACAGGAAGACAGGAGATGGATTTTGAGTTGAGCAGTATTTAGTGATTTGCAACTTTGGTAATTTAGGAATTCAAATATTTAGATTATTATGTCTTAAACTAAAAATGCACCAAAATAAATAAATAAAAAAACAATTATAATAATACATATACAATAGTATTTTGTACTTGTTTTAAAATAAATTTTATAATAACAAACAGTGCGTTTAATTTATGTATTTTTTATAATTTATATTACTGCATGTTATATAGAGAGAGAAAGGTCATCCAGAAATGTACACTACCAATCAAAAGTTTGGGGTCGTTTTTTTTCTGTTCATCAAGGTGGCATTTATTAAATGTAAAAAAAAAAAAATTGTTAAATTCTTAAATACTTATTTATTAAATACTTATTTATTTCATTAAATACTTATTTATTACTTATTGTATGTAGTTTTAAATGAAATTATTAGTCCAATCATTATAGCTTTTTTTTACTATTACCATTAATAATAATAATAATAATAATAATAATAATAATAATAATAATAATAATAATAATAATAATAATAATAATAATAATAATTAATATAAGAGTTATTTCTGAAGGATCACGTGACTCTGAAGACTGAAGCTGAAAATTCATCATTAAAATATATATATATTTTTTAAATCACTGGAATAAATTAAACTACTTTTGAACAGTTATTTTATAGTTTTATTTATAACATTCACAATTTTACAATTTGTACTGTATTTTTGGGGAAATAAATGAAACCTTGGTGAGCAGGAGAAGCTTATTTTAAAACATTTAAAAATCCTACTGACACCAAACTTTTTACCGGTAGTCTAAATATGAAGTAATTCATAATATCACAAAATATATATTCTAATGTAATATTACACATTAAAAATCCTTAATATTTTTAACTTTGACTTTATTTTGTGATAGTTTAATGGTAAAACAACAAAAACACTGTTGAGATCATATAAATATTGAATGTAAACTAAATGTAATTTAGTACATTTAGTTGTATTTAGTACATTTAAATATTTCAATAAATGATCAGTTTGTTTATACCACATCAATCGATGTAAAAGCAGATTATTTATTCATAAAATCAAATATTCTATGAAATTTGCTTTAATATTAGATATTATTACTTAATATTACATATTAATACTTAATATTACTGTATATCTGTAAATCTGGTAGTTTGCACTCGAAAATAGTTCATGTTTCCTCTTCACTTTAACAGGTAAATCATTCCTCTTCACTGTTGGCTGGATATATTAACCTCTACCAGCTGACCCATTTCGTAGAATATACAATGGCATTATATGCATTTAAATTGATGAACAATAAGAGTGTGTGTGTGTTTTGTGTAATTGTGTGAGTGTGAAAGTGGCCTCAGATTAAACTGATTTCAGGGTAGATTGTGAACAATTATGAGAAGCGTGCTGTTGGGACTCCATTGCTGCACCCGTGGGAGGAAAAAAAAAACCCATGAGAGAAGAAGAAGAAGAAAAAGATGTGTGTGTGCGCTTGTGTGTGTGAGCAAAACACAAATCTCACATCACTCTTTCACCACAAATGGGACATATATAGGAGTCACACTCGTTCTTTGCGCATATTTTGGTTTTAAACAACACACAGCGGTTTCCGTATGTTTTCAATGGAATAAATTACTAAGCTTCCAGAGCATTACATCTGTCAGGCATGGGTTTTTTTTGAGGGGGTCCTCTCAAGAGTAATAAAGTATTAAGATTTTCAAACATGCCAAAACACCTCTGCATTCGATAGACCGATAGCTAATTTGATCAGCCCGAAGCGACTCCCCGCAAATCTGAGGTCACAAACCCCTCCGATTTGTGAACTTGATTGACGGTCGCGCGCCTCGCTGATGAGATTTCCAGAAGTTTCTCTGCCTCGTGCTGATTTTACTGAGCTATGTGATTTGCTGGAGGTCTCACGGGACACATTCGAAGTCTGAACCACTGAAAAAAGAAAAAGTTTGGTTACGCTCGGTTCGCTCTACATACTGTTGTACTTAATGCCGAGGGTAAAACCTGGTCACTTTTGTTTCTTTAAGATTAATCAGCCGAGAGGTTGCAGATAACACGTGCACGATGAATATATCCGATTGTTCACTTCTAATGGCCCAGAAACGTCGTGACACTGTAAAAAAAAACAAAAAAAACTGAACGTTTGGACAATTGCACTGAGGCGAGTCACAGTCAACTTCGATTTACATCCAAGTATGTGGATTATTTTAAACCGGCATTCTTACAGAGTGAGGCACTAACTGATAGACTTAATAGTCTCATTCATTACATGCAGCTGCTTCCAATCTATTGACATAAGGAGGAAATAAAAGCTTAAAGCGCCATAGTTTCAACCTGATGCATTAGCGCAGTGGCCACCTGCATATTTCTCCCCGACCTCATTAACGTGTTCCTCTCAGGCCTTCGCTCTATCAGGACTTTAGTGTGTAGCGTGTAATTCGAGCGAGCATGGGGTAATAAAATTATATGCAATGAAATTACATACATGAGCAAGAGAAAAAAACAACACGGGCTGAACTCTGCGTGACCGTTACCTCTTCCTGACTGTAGATTTACGAGTTGGAGCGAGAGAAGGGCCTCAGGTTTTTTTGACCAAGACGAAAGGTTAGCGCACGACTCCTGTTGAGACTCTCCGAGCTTGCCATCTTCAAAGCGCTTCGGATTTTGACTTTGGTAATTAGCAGACACTTCTTACAGCTCGTCAGCTGCGGCGGTTTCCCCGGGGAGCTCTCGTCTAATGGAGAGCGGATCCTCCATCTGACGCCGTGTCGCTCTGAGTGCCACGCCACACCCCCACATACATGCGAACGCGGGCCGCTGCTGTCGGATATAAACCGCCATGCCTTGGCACGTGCTTAGCTGTTACCCTTAACCACACAGGAACGCTAACTGGCATGCACAACCTTCATTTCAGCCCTCAGGCATTATGGGACCGCGATTCTCTTCAAAACCCAAACTTTGTCACATGCTAGTGTGATTGAAGGTTATCAGTGTTCGAGGCTCGCCCACAGACCGCCCACAGTCCGTTCGCTGACCGTATGATGCACACAAAACTGGCAAGCGCTTGAAAAAAAATTGCAAACAGCAGTCAGATTCGAGCAGTCAACTGTACAAAGTTGTGTTTGTTGTCCTGTTATGAGTTTTAAGCAAGTAATATTCAGTCAGTTTACAAGTTTAACAGGTTACATCTATTTATTTAGCAGTCGCTTTTAGAATTTTAGGACAAATTAAAAAAAAAATACAAGCAATTTGTCATAAATAAATAAATGCTTTCTATTTTAGACATGATTCAGAACAGGAAAAGATTCTGTCAGCACGTCCTATCAGATTGTTAAATGATTTATGGTTGTAAACTAATTATTTGCTTTACAAAATGATTATTCATTAATTTTCCTTCAGCTTAGTCTCTATTTCAGTGAATACGTGGAGAACAAGCAAACTCCACACTAGAGCTGCACAATATATTATTTCAGCATTGATATCACAATGTGCGCATCTGCAATAGTCGCATTGCAAGATCTGCAATGTTGAGTCTGAATTATAGGTGACTATGCAGAAGCTACACAACACATTTGATTTGTAGAGTCACTGCTAAGTTGAACCATAATAGAGTGGAAGTTTATCATTTGCATGTGTTTTTAAGGCCTTGGAATGAGCATTTGAGCATGAAAAGTATGTTTAGAGGTGCAACAAAGATTAATTGTATTTATTTACATGCTTTATGGAAAAAACTTAGTTTGTTTACTTAGATTTTTTTGTCTTGTTACTAGTTAAAATAACTGGATTTCAAAGTGAAAATATTTTCACTTTTTAAGAATTTTTTGATATTTGGACAATAAACGATTTTTCAGTTTTTGTATCTGAATATTGTTAAACTCAGAAAACAGTCAAATAGAACTATATCTGTATCGATATCAGACTTTTCCAATATCCTGCAGCCATACTCCACACAGAAATGCCAACTGATACAGCTGGGACTCGAACCAGTGACCTTCTTCCCATAAGGCGATAGTGCTAACCACTGAGCCACCGTGCCACCCCTATTATTTAGAAATTACAAATCGATCCCACAATCTGAACAGTTTCTGTCATTTTTATTTACATTTATTCAATGTCATTTAAATAGTGTCATTTTACATGTTCATATTTTGTCTAAAAGGAATGAAAATAAAATGAAAAACTTGTTCGTTGGTCACTTCTATTGATGGACGACTGAAAAAAATTTTCAGGGATGTTCAGATGGATCGACCGGAAATCGGTATCGGCTGATAATCACATTTAATGACTCGATCGGTACTCGCTGATCTGCCTGATCTCATGAACCGATCACAAGTGTTTGTTTTAATTTGAGATGAGCAAAATATTTGAATGACCTAGCATGTATTGAGGCCTTTTCACATATAACAACTGAAAGTTCGGTTTTTGACAATATTGCAAGTTCACTAAAACCTGGCTGAAAAAAATTTATACATTTTTAAGAATGCTTTTTTTAACATGAATATTTAATAATATAACTTCTTGTAATTTACTTATTACAATAAACGGTAGTTTATAGACCTATTTCATTTTAGTAAAGAAGTAATGGATTTATAGGTTTGCAATTTAACTCAATTTAAGCGCTCCAAACTTTTTTTGATTGAGATATATTGAATTCTTCTTCCATCATTTGTAGTGTTTCCAAATTGCATTGTTAGTCATTTTTCTTACCATTATTATTATTTTTTTTAATCTGTGCTCTCTATTATTTTCTGTAATGTTGCTTTTGACTAGAGTCTTATAAGAGTCTAATAACGGACGTGTTTAAGGGATTATATGCAGCAACCCTAATTTATGCACTTAGGTAAAGAGAAAATGTGCTTTAAGCATTAAAAAGTATGAAGCATCACAGTATTCGGTATTGGCTGATCACCATGACAAGGTACTCAGTCTCGGCTGCAAAAATCCTGATCAGAGCATCGCTATTAATTTTTTAATTTTTATGGCACAAAAAAAAAGTGTTAATGAAGTTTATATGATTACAATTAAACCACTGAATCACACGAAATCTTTTGACATTGTTTTAGTTCCTTTTCTGGACTTTGAGCATGTCATGATTATTGCTGTCTATGGAGGATGAGGGAGCTCTCAAATTACAAAGGTTTCATGGGGTTTGGAAACCCTTGAGTGTGAGAAATTAATAACAGAATGATCATATATAAGTGAACTAACCCTTTAATTAATCGCACCACAGTGGCTCAGTCGCCTCACAGCAAGGAGGTCACTGGTTCGAGTCCCGGCTGGACCAGTTGCCGTTTCTATGTGGAGTTTGCATGTTCTCCCCGTGTTTCCCCCACATGTCCAAAGACATGCGCTATAGGTGAATTGAATAAACTAAAATGACCATGAGTGCATGTGTAAATGAGTGTGTATGGGTGTTTTCCAGTACTGTGTTGCGGATGAAAGACCATCCGCTGTGTAAAACATATGCTGGAATAGATGGTGGTTCATTCTGCTATGGTGACCTCTGATAAATCAAAGACTAAGCTGAAGTAAAATTAATGAAAGAATCCTTTAATGCAGAGTGCAGGTTAAATGTGCTCAGCAGATACTCATGCTTTGACAATAGATGGATACTTTCATATTTTTGACAGGGATTTGATTGTATTTGTTATAAACAACACTTTGAGGCAGGATCTGACAATAATTTGCACCTCTGTACATTAACCTAACAAAAAAACAACGTGTGATATTTCTTTAGTCACACTCAGAATGTACTTTTAAGTGTCAAGCAGTAGGAGAGAGAAGTGCTTTGACTTAATAACGCAACTTGATAGACAGCGATCAGAGTTGAAACTCTCTATGATGGGTTTGTTTAATTCAGAGTCTGGCCAAGGGGTGAGAACAGGATATATATGAAGGTGTTGGGAAGATATCACAGTGACAAAAAAGCATACTTCATACCCTCTCGCAGCTGACGTGTGTGACATCTGGTTTTCACTTAGGCCCGCAGGAAAAATACCTTGGGAAATATGATGTCCAATATGGGGACTGGAGCTAATCTAAGCCAGCGGTACACAAATCATCTCTCACTCTCGGGCAGAAGAGAGTACTTCTCTCCAGACCTGCAATGCATCTGTAAACAAATCATAGTATTAATGGGGATGGAAATGAATCATCCATCTCCACTGGCCTGTCGCCCTGCTCATGACAACAACATGATTTCTCTTCAGGCCTTTAAGTGGGATCTGCTCAGGCAGAGAAAGAAAAAACGGGGCGCGCTTTAGATCTGCACAGCATAAAATATGACTGGGCAAAACTACTGCCGAAGCGGAGGCACACATATGCTGTGTTACAGAGTGAAGGAAATCCTGCATGCAGTTTTGACATCTCTAACCCAGAGAGAGGTGGCATTTTACAGTCTCATATTGTCTCATAGCATTACTAACTAGACTTTTATATGTTCGTCAATTTTATTCTTCTTCATATCATAGTAGGGAAAGATTATGGATTAAACATGAGGAACAGGGTAGACCCAATTGCCTGTTTTAAGTGCAAAAATTTGCCAAACATGAAATAAGAACAGCACATTTCAACAGCTGACAGAGAAAATGGTCAAAATTTTGTGAAACAATATTCATTCTTAATGTGTGGGCTCTTTTTCAAAGGGTAAGAATATTATCTGCACTTTTTTCCTGTCTCTGTCACCGTCTCTAACACAAAAGAGCAAATTAATGGGATAGTTCACCCAAAAAGTAAAATTCGGTCAGTTCTTGTCACGTGACTCATGGTTTTCAACTTCAAGTGCCTGGAAAATGCGCATGCAATATGCGCACCCTAAATATGTGCAGAAGATGCGCGTTTCGACTGAATATAATGAACTTGAGCGTGGAGAAGATGCAATATGTGAACAGCCCCATATGCAGCTACGCTTCTCTTTTTTTGTTGTTGTTTTTACACTCAATGAAATCAAAAAGTAATGGCTGTATTTTCACTTGAGCTAACCACTCTCGACAGCAGCCATTTCAGCTCACGTTCTCCAGCTATTTAAAAGTGCATGCTAATTAACTGACGTTGCAGCTCAAAATGTGATTTATATTTATCTAAAAACTTTATTTGTAACGAAAGTACCACAATTACATTGGCTTTAGTAACTGCAATCAAGTTACACACATTTAAATTGTAATTAATTACATTACTGCGTTTCACAAAAATGCAATTAGAATACAGTAACACGTTACTGTGGAATGCATTACACCCAACTTTAGTGAAATCATATTATCAGCCAATGACTAGCTGAGTACAACAATGTTCACAGTCAAATAAATAGTGCTGATGTTGTTTTGAAGTCATAGGCTACATGTTATTTCAGACCGAATATTCAAAGTACCATGGTAAACAATATTGGGGGCATGTCACAGGTTGTGACTGAACAAAATTGCGATTATAAAACAAATTTTACCTCAATCTTTAGTCATACATTTACAACACGCTGGTCTGTTTGACCCAAAATTTGGCTCTGATGTGGAAAAACCCAACCAATGGGTTGAATTAATTTAAATAGCAGTTGAATTGTAAGCTAGAGTTACAGTTTATTTGCTGTTAAACTGTAACAATTATTTTATATCATAATAAAAATAATTTAGTAGTTTGTTTAAAAGAGCACAATGAGCATGTTTGATGCTACTAACTGAATGGGAATTTTGGGGGTAAATATTACCAATAAGCAACATACAATGTTTAATACAAAACATTACAGTAAACTATATCCAAAATAGAATTGAACATAAAGGCCGATAAACAATATCATATCCCGATAATAAAAATGATGTCGTGAAGGTAGGTCAGGTGTGAATTTTTACTGGATATGAGCTAATCAGCAACAAAGAACGCCATAACTGCCTGTAAAGTTTACATTTTCTACTTGTCTGTGTACATAAATAGTGAGGTTTCAATTCCTAATCACTCACAGCGTTTTCAGCGTTGTCTGATTGCACGAGAACACTCATTTCATTTCCAGAGATGCTGTCTGAAACAAACTTTACACAAGCTCTGCTTCACTTGAGGAAAAACTCCCGATGAAACTGAACAAACCGTCAAAATAAAAGTCCTGTTCGGATGTATTTTCTTTGTTTGTTATGCAAGTAATGATGAAAATATGGGTAGGAAGCATACATAACATATATCAAGTCATATATTTCAATTCATACAATTTGTTCTACGGTATCTTGTTTAAAATAAATAAAAAAATGTGACCTTTGTTGTGAATTATGTTATACTATTTTAATTGAATAATTGTTTTTATATCAGTTGCAAAAATGTTTGATAATTAATTTAATTAGACACAATTGTATGTGAGAAATTACTTGTAAATCATAAACCTAAGACAGTATTTAAATAATATGAAAAATAAAACTTTGAAAACTATATGTAAAAGAATCGGTATGTAAAACTATTACCAATATTTTAATAGAAAAAATACACAAAAATACACAAATACTACAATAGCAAACGCTCAAGCAGAATTTTAGTTAACTTTCATCAATAAAAAAAAATTCATATAAATAATTTACATATTAAACATTGACTGAATGTATTTTTTTTATTCTGGTTTATGCTTAATCTGATCAAATGCACTGTTGTAGACAGATTAAAGTTGTGACTGCTTTGAGTATTAAATTCTTTACATATACTTGTGTAAAATTAGTCTATTTTAGAATCATTACACATGGTTTTTATGTTATATAATTTATGCGAATTATAATACAAATAAATATATATAATATTAAAAAATAAATAAAAACAACAATATTTAAAAAATATAATTAATAAAAATCAATCAATAAATTAATAATAATAATAATAATAATAATAATTATTATTATTATTATTATTATTATTATTATTATTATTATTATTATTATTATTATTATTATTATTATTATTATTATTATTATAGCACACAAAATATCCTGCAGCATTTAGCAGTTGAGAATATTTCTGCCCGGCTGAACTGTCAGCACCAAACAAGTGGTTCTCCCGTCAAACCTGACCCATTATCACCTTGTTTTATTATCATTATTAACCAGCGCAAACACAACAACATGCTGACTGCACATTTGAAACCTTCATTTTCACCGCCAACCAACAGCTAACAGCCGAGGAGTCTATAAAAATAATCCGAGTGAACGTGGAGGGTGAGAAGTCTGCTAATCAGAAGACAAGACCCCGTCCCTCCCCACCACCACCCCCCAACCTCCTCCCTTCATTTTCACTTCTAATTACTTTGTCTTCTGATAAAGGCATGGCTTTGGGATCATCAAAGGTCCTTGAAACAAAGAGCAATATATAGCAATTACTGAGCCTCTCATCTGCCGGGCTCAGATTAAAAAGCAGCACACAAGAACACTCCAAACTCTGGGCTGGTGCGTTCGGAGCTGTCATAACATCGTGTCTGGAACGTTCTCTGGAATTCTGCGGTCTTCCGAAGGCAATTAGGATGAACAATTAGCCCGTAATTGCTTAAGACTCGCTATGCACATCTTAACTTGAATTGGTGTAAAATCGCTTCTTATGTATATGTGTCAATGTGCGCATTGTGTTGTTCTGAAGAGGTTTCTTTTGGGGTCGTGATATAATAAGAGCTTTTGTTCGATTTGTGTATGCTGTAGTGGATAACACAGTTTGGCCTTCACAAAGAACAAAAAGCAACATTGAAGCAATATGAAAATATATTCTGAGCATTGTTAATTATTCAAATTCAGAATATTATTGTTAAGATTATGATATTTAAACTTGTTTACAAAGTGATATAAAATGAAAACAGATCACGCAATGTGCCGCAGGCCTTCGAAGAGAAAAGTTAAAACTTTAAAAAAGTTTTTACGATACATTCAGAGTCTTCTGAAATTTGTTAATCCACTTTCTGTCAAAAATCTTGACAAACACTTGACACATCTTAATATGAATTGGTGTAAAATAACTTCATATGTACAGTGCATTCGGGACGTATTCATAGCGCTTCACTTGTTCCACATTTTTTTATGTTACAATCTTATTCCAGAATGGATTAAATTAATTTATTTCATCCAAATTATACACACAATACCCCATAAAGACAATGTGAAAAAGTATTTTTTGAAATTGTTGCAAATTAATTAAACATAAAAAACCTGAGAAATCACATGTACATACGTATTCACAGCCTTTGCTCAATACTTTGTTGATGCACCTTTGGCAGCAATTACAGCCTCAAGTCTTTTTGAATATGATGCCACAAGCTTGGCATACCTGTCTTTTGGAATTTTTGCCCTTTCCTCTTTGCAGTACCTCTCAAGCTCTATCAGGTTGGATGGGAAGCGACGATGTACAGCCATTTTAAGATCTCTCCAGAGATGTTCAATAGGATTTAAGTCTGGGCTCTGGTTGGGCCACTCAGGGACATTCACCGAGTTGTTGTGAAGCCACCCCATTGATATTTTGGCGGTGGTCATTGTCCTGCTGGAAGGTGAACCGTCGCCCCAGTCTGAGGTCAAGAGACTCTGAAGCAGGTTTTCATTCAGGATGTCTCTGTACATTGCTGCATTCATCTTTCCCTCTATCCTGACTAGTCTTCCAGTTCCTGCTGCTGAAAAACATCCCCACAGCATGATGCTGCCACCACCATGCTTCACTGTAGGGATGGTATTAGCCTGGTGATAAGCGGTGCCTGGTTTTCTCCAAATGTAACACCTGGCATTCACTCCAAAGAGTTCAATTATAGTCTCATCAGACCAGAGAATTTAGTTTCTTCTGGTCTGAGAGTCCTTCAGATGCCTTTTGGCAAATTCCAGGCGAGGAGTGGCTGCCATCTGGCCACTCTACCAAACAGGCCTGATTGGTGAATTGCTGCAAAGATGGTTGTCCTTCTGTAAGGTTCTCCTCTCTCCACAGAAGAACGCTGGAGCTCAGACAGAGTGACCATCATGTTATTGATAACCTTCCTGACTAAGGCCCTTCTCCCATGATCACTCAGCTTAGATGGCCGGCCAGCTCTAGGAAGAGTCCTGGTGGTTCCAAACATCTTCCACTTATGGATGATGGAGGCCACTTTGCTCATTGGAACTTTCAGAGCAGCACAAATGTTTTGCAACCTTCCCCAGCCTTGTGCCTCGAGATAATTCTGTCTTGGAGGTCTACAGACAATTCCTTTGTCTTCATGCCTGGTTTGTGCTTTGACATGCACTGTCAACCCTGGGACCTTATATAGACAGGTGTATGCCTTTTCAAATTATGTCCAGTCAACTGAATTTTTCACAGGTGAACTCCAGTTAAGCTGCTGAAACATCTCAAGAATGATCAGTGAAAACAGAATGTACCTGAGCTCAATTTAGAGCTTCACGGCAAGGCTGTAAATACGTATGTACATTTGATTTTTTAATAAATTTGCAACAATTTCAAAAAATTCTTTTTTCACATTGTCATTATGGGTGTAGAATTTGGAGGAAATGAATGAACTTAATGCTTTTGGAATAAGGCTACAACATAAAAAATGTGGAAAAAGTGAAGTGAAGTGATATGAATACTTTCCAGATGCACTGTTTATGTGTAAATCTGAGCATTTTGTTGTTCTGAAGAGGTTTCTTTCGGCATCATGATATAATTATGAGAGCTTTTGTTTAGTTTATGTTAGCTTATGTTAGGATAACAGGGGCTGTTTCTCAATATGTGTTCTTGAGCGTTCTTGCGTCCTCATGTTCTCATGTAACATCATCATCAACTGTCAAAGTTCAATTCCAAAACTCCGCAAAAATGAAAGATGCGTTAAAGTTCCCGGATGTATACTTGATATCGAGGACGCATCGATGCAAACTTGAGCGCAAAACTTGCTCGAGAAGTCCCAGAAGTCATTGCAGCTGAATAAAGCAGGAGGGAAGCGCAACAATTTATATAGATTTAAAGATTTAAGTTCAAAGATATAACTTTTTATCTCAGGAGTTTCCCTACATGAGACGGTAAAAGTAAACATCACCATGAAAATCTTAATAGGGCATAAACATATTAGGTGTTTAATTGCTTAAATTCGTATTAAAATTAGCATTATTTGTATTGTAAAATGTTTATTTGAAAGGTCTTAATGCACAGTATATATATATTGAAAACAATAGAGGAAAACAATAAATCATTTTATGAATGCTGTAATGTTTAATTAATTTTCCATTAAAACACTTGAAGGTCATGCGACCTTCAGGAAGAATGCAGCATCTTATTTCTCAGAGGATGCGTTCTCTGATCTTCCGATCTTCCGAGTTCGTTTCTTAAGGGTAATTTGGCAAGAACGGTCTCCACAAGAACACATGTCCGTACTCAACATTCTTCGAATTGAAAAACAGCCCTAGTTTGGCTATTGGAAAGAACAAAAAAAAAAAAAAACAGCTACCAACTCTCTGCAACTCTCACATAGTTGCCACTGAAGCTAAGCACCGCTGCACCCAGTCAGTACCTGGTTGGGAGACCACATGGGAAAGCTAGGTTACTGCAGGAAGTCTTGTTAGTGAGACCAGCAGGGAGTGCTCAACCTGCGGTCTGTGTGGGTCCTAACGCCCCAGTATATTGATGGGGAATCTATAGTGCTCAGTGAGCATGAGATGTTAAACTGAGGTCCTCACTCTCTGTGGTCATTAAAAATCCCAGGATTTTAATCTTTTCAAGTGTTTGGAAGAACGATTAAGGTCCCATAATGCAATTCAAAAGCATAAGAAAATGTAGATTAAATAAGATTTTATTAGCAGAAAATTGCAAATACTGTAGACATAAACTGTGTAAAGTGAGACCAAGAGAATCACTGCAAAATAAACAGTCAGCATCTACATCACACTGACTTTAAGTGGTAAAATGATTGTTTCATTAAAGGAAGATTCATGCGATCGCAAACCGAACTAATTGTGACAGTTTTTGCCATGTAGATCAAAACGTGATAACAAGAGCTACATGTAATCTGTCACCCGAATGTCTGTAACCCGAGTGCTGGTCTTATTAAGTCCTTATAGATGGAGCCCAAGTGGTTAACATGTCTAATGAACAGGACTGTTCACAGCCCTGCCTGCACAGTGTGAACTTACATCCCAGTCATTAGCTGTTAAAAAGCTGATTATTGTGGAGGAAGTCTTTTCAAGGTTAAATACCGCAAGCTTCTGCTGTGAACACCCCTTAATTGCAATTATATTTGAAAATAGTTGAAACTCTTTTACGCCGGTGCTTAGTGTGAACGGTGGAAGTGTTAAACAAGAGGAGAGAGAGAGAAAAAAAGCATATCGCCTGTCAGAATTCAGTAGCCTTATTAAACGTGATTAAACAGCACATTTGTGTGGAATTTTCAGGATTTTTGTTCATTTACTATTTATAAAGACGTCTCGGGTAGTGACAGGCACTGTACTTCACACGGATAAAGTGGGTTGATATTACTTTTTCAAATTGTGTGATGAAGCTAATGGCATAAATTTGCTCGGAGATGACTGGATGGATGCTATTTTGTGCTTTCAGCATATGAATGTTAATTAAAAGTGAATTTGACAACAATTACTGTTGACGTTATCATTAAAAAAAAAGTGAACAGCAATATCGCACTTCATTTATCACTTGATTTAATGAAACTCATTTTTTAGGCACTGTGTAATATGATTTTAGCTATGATGTAGTACTGCTATGGTAATAATATGACTACAAAATAATAATATTACTATAATAATATTACTATAATAATACTGGTATTAATATAATAATACTAAACTTTGATGGTAAAGTTTGTCTAAGGCATTGTGGTGGGTCCGTTGGTTTGACCTATAAAGGGTTAAATCACACAAAATTTTAATTCAGCCATCATTTATTAAACTTTCACATGGTTCAAACCTTTTTTTTTTTTTTCTTTTAAACACATAAGTAGAAAACCTGTAACCAACCACTGATTTCAATAGTATTTGTTTTTCCTACTATGCAAGTCAATGGTTTTCAGCTTATGTCAGAATATCTTCTTTTGCGTTCAACAGAAGAACGAAACTCATAAATGGTTGGAAACACAGATGCGTACCCAGGTCTGCAATTCTGGGGACAGCAAAATGTATAACCGGAGTAATGTCTCCTCACAGTTTTTCTTATTGCAAATCCACCAGAGGGCACTGTGTACTCTTTTTGATAATTTCACATCTCATCCACCAGAGGGCGCAATATACACTTCAGCCAAACAGGCCAGCTTGCTGTCAACTGACTGACTGAACCTCCCATCCACCCCCGTCCCTAAACCCAACCGATAATGTTTTCAAAATCAATGTAGAACAACGTATGATTTCACTACGTTTTCAGCCTGTTGTTTATTTATTTATTTATTTATTTTTTGCTTTTGTTGTACCTGAGGAGTATTGCACAAAAGTAGAATCAAGAAAGCCAAGATAATAGAAAAAGCTTGGCTTGACCTAGTTTAAGCCGGTCCTCCTGTCTTAGTCCGTTGAATGTTTGCGGATCCAGGATTAGAATGAAGCCCAGTGTAAATAGCCAGGATAAGTGAACATTCGCGGCATTTTCAAACACTTACACTTTCCAAACCAAACAGTATATTTATATGAAGAGTTCAGATGCAAAAACCTCTAAGTGCCATCTGAACTTTTCTTCTAAAAATAGCATTTTTCTAAAACTCCTATATTTATGTCCACTAATTTCACATTAAAGGCAATGAAAATAACATTAATTGACATAAAAAGGAAATTACTCAACTCATACATAGGAGCCTGAAAAAATGCTAATTTTAGGTGAAAATTTCACATGGCACTTAGAGGTCTTTGCATCTGAACTCTTCATTTATATATATAGTGCTTCTTGAAAGTATTCATAGCTCTTCACGTTTTCCACATTTTTTATGTTGTAGCCTTATTCCAAAAAGCATGAAGTGTCAATCCTGTCAAAGCACAAACCAAGCATGAAGACAAAGGAATTGTCTGTAGACCTCCGAGACAGGATTGTCTCAAGGCACAAGGCTGGAGAAGGTTACAGAAAAGTTTTTGCTGCTCTGAAAGCTCCAATGAGCAAAGTGGCCTCCATCATCTGTAAGTGGGAGATGTTTGGAACCACCTGGACTCTTCCTAGAGCTGGCCGGCCATCTAAGCTGAGTGATCGGTGGAGGGCCTTAGTTAGGGAGGTGATCAATAACCTGATGGTCACTCTGTCTGAACCAAGCGTTTTTCTGTGGAGAGAGGAGAACCTTCAGAAGCCACTTCCCACCTGGAATTTGCCAAAAGTCATCTGAAGACTCTCAGAGCATAAGAAACTAAATCCTCTAGTCTGATGAGACTAAAATTGAACTCTTTGGAGTGAATGCCAGGTGTTACGTTTGAAGAAAACCAGGCAGCGCTCATCACCAGACTAATACCATCCCTACAGTGAAGCATGGTGGTGGCAGCATCATGCTGTGGGGATGTTTTTCAGCAGCAGGAACTGGAAGACTAGTCAGGATAGAGGGAAAGATGAATACAGCAATGTACAGAGACATCCTGAATGAAAACCTGCTTCAGAGTGTTCTTGACCTCAGACTGGGGCGACGGTTCATCTTCCAGCAGAACAATGACCCAAAGCACACCGCCAAAATATCAATGGAGTGGCTTCACAACAACTCTGTAAATGAGCAAAGGCTGTGAATACTTATGTACATGTGATTTTTCAGGTTTTTATTTTTAATAAATGTACAACAATTAAAAAAAAAATCATCAGTAGTTGAAGTTAGAATTATTAGTCAGAATTATTTTTATTATTATCATTTTTTTTATATTTACAAAGTAATGTTTAACAGAGCAAGGAAATTTTCACAGTATGTCTGATAATATTTTTTCTTCTGGAGAAACTCTTATTTGTTTTATTTTGGCCAGAATAAAAGTAGTTTTTAAGTTTTTAAAGACCATTTTAAGGTCAAAATTGTTAGTCCCTTTAAAGACAAAAGCAGCCATATGGACCTCTGGCTACATAATTCGCGCTCTCCAGAAATGTAGACAGGGGTATGTATCCACAACGAGCCTGTGTTGGACAGTTCTGTTCAAACTGCTTCCAAAAGATCCAAAAGTTTACAAAAGATTTTGCATTACAGGTGCCTTTTAAAACAGATGGAGGGAGCTACTGATGAAAATATATCTTAATAACAGGTGTAAACAGGGTCTCTGCTTCAAAACTAGATTTCCTTTCAGAATGGTGCCTGTTTAACCTGTTGAAAAAACTGTATTTTGTCAAACGCAGTTAAGCGTTCACAAGAGTCTTTCCATCTCCCCGATCAGAGAATGTGTGAATGTCGTGCACTTCTGTATGTGCTGAAATATGAGAAAGTGGGAGGACAGGAAACGCATCACCAGTCAGAGTCACACAACTCCCTCCGAATTCCTCTCACTTCCTCGCACAATTACTAGCAGCTTACACACACACACACATTTCTCTGATGACAGCCCATCTACAGGGACATGTCGAATCAGCGGCCATAAGACAGTAGGTTACAGTTCAGGAGAATTTGCAAGTTAAGTAGGCAGCGAGTGTGGAGGACATGCAGATGATCGGGAGCCACATCATGCCGTTGTTAGCTTCACATGTAGGTTAATCATGTGACAAACGCATGGAGAACATTTACTTATCGGGCCTCCCCATTGGAGGAGACATGCAAATCTAACCTAACAACTCGGAGAAGGCATCAAGAGGGATTTTGACTCAGGGAAACGGGTTTGTGTACATTACACAAGCGCAATGTTGCAGCTGGATGTGAACTGTAGCGTGGAATATTGATATCATTAGCACAAAAACACTAGAGGACCCAAGATAATACAGTCAAATCAAACTGAATTGAACTGTCGTAATCACTTTGCAGTTACTGTAGGTCTCATTTGTTAACGTTAATGCTTTAACAAACCAGGGTAATTATAGTTATCTAAAATTAACCCTACTTACTAAGTTAAGCATTTACTTTAATTAGTAAACGAATGAATGAATATAAAGACCTTAAACAGTATACACCATACAAAAAAACACCCCAAAATGTACACAGAACATTGAAATCTGATTCAAATTATTAATAAAACATAATCATACCAAAATGAGACAAATATACTAAAATAACAGCAAAATAAAGAACAAATAAGCAATTGTATTACCTTACTTTTGTTTAAATAATATAATGTTAATGTTAAATCACAGTGTATTAATTCATGAAACCATTATATTATGTGGTGTATACTGTTTTAAGGGCTTTTTATTCATTCATTCATTCATTCATTCATTCATTCATTTATTCATTTACTCATGAAAGTAAATGCTTAACTTAGTAAGTGGTGTTAATTTTAGATAACTATAATTACCCTGGTTTGTTAAAGCATTAACATAATTAATATAATGTTAATGTCAGATCACAGTGTATTAATTCATGAAAATATTATATTATGTGGTGTATACTGTTTTAAGGGCTTTATATTCATTCATTCATTCATTCATTCATTCATTTACTCATTAAAGTAAATGCTTAACTTAGTAAGTGGTGTTAATTTAGATAACTATAATTACCCTGGTTTGTTAAAGCATTAACATAATTAATATAATGTTAATGTCAGATCACAGTGTATTAATTCATGAAACCATTATATTATGTGGTGTATACTGTTTTAAGGGCTTTATATTCATTCATTCATTCATTCATTCATTCATTCATTCATTCATTCATTCATTCATTCATTCATTCATTTACTCATTAAAATAAATCCTTAACATAGTAAGTGGTGTTAATTTTAGATAACTATAATTACCCTGGTTTGTTAAAGCATTAACATAATTAATATAATGTTAATGTCAGATCACAGTGTATTAATTCATGAAACCATTATATTATGTGGTGTATACTGTTTTAAGGGTTTTATATTCATTCATTCATTCATTCATTCATTCATTCATTCATTCATTCATTCATTCATTCATTCATCCATTCATTCATTTACTAATTAAAGTAAATGCTTAACATAGTAAGAAGGGTTAATTTTAGATATCTATAATTACCCTGGTTTGTTAAAGCATTAACATAATTAATATAATGTTAATGTTAAATCACAGTGTATTAATTCATGAAACCATTATATTATGTGGTGTATACTGTTTTAAGGGCTTTTTATTCATTCATTCATTCATTCATTCATTTACTAATTAAAGTAAATGCTTAACTTAGTAAGTGGTGTTAATTTTAGATATCTATAATTACCCTGGTTTGTTAAAGCATTAACATAATTAATATAATGTTAATGTCAGATCACAGTGTATTAATTCGTGAAACCAGATACAACTTTTGACCGCTGAAATGTAGCAGTAAATGTAGATGTTATTAAAGGTGCTAAGTAATGCTAACAAGGGAAGCCCTGTTGTAAAGCTAAAATGCGGTCACAATAAACGAAAATAGCTTACATCGACCCCAAAAAGTATTTGCAAACAGTAAAGTGCATCACTAAAAAAATCATGATATTGCTCTACTGTAAACATCTAACCTAAAAATGCCAATTAGAAACCAAGCAGCTTTTTGTGTTTAAAAGAAGTCTAATAAATGTTGAAATGTAAACCTCTTGGCTAAACAAGGCTAAATTTGGGCTGTCAGTGAGAATCGACTAGACATCTAGACAAGCCCGAAAGCCTGGAACTAGAGTAGTCATCAAATGAATGGATGAGGAGTGAATGAGGAGTGAATGAGTACACTTCTAATATGTGTCTGTTGATTAGTTACGTGCTATTTTTAGAAATCCATTCAATTTTCACTGACAGACTATTTAGCCTTGCTTTAGCCAGGCCGTTTAGATGTCTATTAAAGAAAAAAATTGCTTGATGGGAATGAACAATGCCAGATTTTTATTCTTTTTGTTTTGTTTTGTTTTTTGCTTGTATATATATATTTGCCATATAAGACAAAAATGCCAAATGAAAATGATTTATCTAATATAACAGCAGTTAGACAATATGAGGGTACACTAATATATTTGAACAGAACATTTCTTTTAATTCAAGTATTTCCAAATGTATCTCGTCCACTCAGAAGAAAAAAAACTGGTTTCTGATGCTGACATGTCAAGAAAATGTTCTTAAATCATTTCCTGATCATAAATCTGTAAATTCACTTTGCATGAACTTTCAAAGAAAATGGATGAACTGTGCACAAGTAAAAAATTGCAAGATCACGTCATGGCTATATATGCTTTTACGTTAACTGAACTTAACATAAAATCGTAACATAATGAACTTAATGCAAATAAGTTTCGACTTACAGCCATGTTTCAACTTTTTTAAGTCATATGAACTCAGTTTAATGTAACGCAAGTTAAACTTGATTTAAGTTTAACATTTAAAGAGTTTATTCACCCAAAAATGAAAATTCTGCCATCATTTACTCACCCTCTACTTGTTCCAGTTTGAGTTTCTTTCTTCTGTTGAATGTAAAAGAAGATATTTTGAGGAATGTTTAGAAAAAAAACAGTCATTGACTTCCATAGTACTTTTTTCAATAGATATCAATGGCTTTTGGATTTTAACATTCTTCAGAATATCTTCTTTTGTGTTTGACAGAATATAGAAACGTATACTAGTGTAAAAAACACTTGCATTTGAGTAAATGATGAGGAAAGTTAATTTTTGAGTGAACTATCCCTTTAGACAACCACAAACTGTGTACAGGGAGAGAGAAAAAATATGCCTTTTCAAAAATGTATAAGGATTAATCTAGACAGAGTGTCCAAATGCATTTTGTTGTCATCAGTTTGCTAAGTCAAAGCTATTAACATTCCTAAACCACATCAAAAACCCAGAGGTGCTAAACATCCCGTTCCCAGTAAGGAACCATATAAAGGTTACAAGTTCAATCCCAGCAAACACTGACTCTGCAATGGAGAGTTTGTAACCACTGCGCTCTTGAGGAAGACACTTAACCTCAGGCGGCTCCGCAGGGACTGTCCATGAAATTAACTCACTCTAATGTGCTTTAGATTAGAAGTGCAGGCAAATAAACAGAGCGCTTGACCCTATCGCATTACAACCTTTATTTCTGTAGGATACGAACAGGTGAGACGTCCTTAAAGCTCAGAGAGTGCCGGCACATAAAAAATGCAATCGCATTCCCCGTTCACTCTGCTCAATTAGTCCTCATCAAAAAAGGAATATTCCCATGTAAAATATACAGAGGAAAGTCTTTTAATCATTTTAAAAAGGCTCGTGCTCCACATGTCTGGGAAGATTTCAAGGATGCAGCCAATTAGAAGTGTGAAAGTCGGAATCTACTTGGCGAGTTTAGTTGGGCTTACATATGGCATACGCTGGCGTTTCTATAATTTAGCAGCGCTGCAATTAACAGTTATAATATATGGTAGTTTCCCGTGAAGGTCTAATTTGAAGGTTTTGCACATCTGCATATGAAATATGGAATATCATTGCGGTCTTTGTTACGATTGACTTTAAGTTTCTGAACACTTTAACATATCAGAGCTGAGCCGATGAAGAGAGACATCGAGGAATCTAAAATGATGAGAAAAATCCTGCTTTTCCTTAAATCTGTTTGATCTAATGTTACTGAGGCGACATTTGAACGTTTTCTCATCAGAAAATCACCATGCAAAACAGTTTGATGGTAAAAATTAATTCCAGTACCCAAACTATATGTATATACTGTATATTATGGTTATTCATTCATTCATTCATTTTCTTTTCGGCTTAGTCCCTTTATTAATCCAGGGTCACCACAGCGGAATGAACCGCCAACTTATCCAGCACGTTTTTTACGCAGCAGATGCCCTTCCAGCCACAACCCATCTCTGGGAAACATCCACACACACTCATTCACACTCATACACTATGGACAATTTAGCCAACCCAATTCACCTGTACTGCATGTCTTTGGACTGTGGGGGAAAGCGGAGCACCCGGAGGAAACCCATGCAAATGCAGGGAGAGCATGCAAACTCCACACAGACACGCCAACTGACCCAGCCGAGGCTCGAGGCTCACCCTTCTTGCTGTGAGGCGACAGCACTTCCTACTGCGCCACTGCGTCGCCTGCTATGGTTATATATATTATATTATGGCTTCCAGAAAATATGAAGCAGCAAACAAGTTTTCAAAATGAATGATTAATAATATGTATTTTTTGATCATTACATAGGTGGCACTTTGGCTCAGTGGTAAGCACTGTTGTCTCACAGCAAGAAGATCACTGGTTTGAGTCCCGGCTGGCTCAGTTGGCATTTCTGTGTTGAATTTGCATGTTCTCCCTGTGTCGGAGTGGGTTTCCTCCGGGTGCTCCGGTTTCCCCCACAGTCCAAAGACATACACTATAGGCAAATCAGGTAAGCTAAATTGGCCGTAGCGTATGAGTGTGTGTGTGAATGTGAGATGTTTCCCAGTACTGGGTTGCGGCTGGAAGGGCATCCGCTGCGTAAAACAAACTAAAGCTCATTTACAACAGTATTACCGTTAATCTACAGCTACCGTTAATGTTGTCCTCGTGTTCGCATGGGTTTCCACCGGGTGCTCCGGTTTCCCCCACAGTCCAAAGATATGTGTTATAAGTGAATTGAATAAACTAAATTGGCCTGGAAGGACATGGAAATCTGCAGGAAGGGAATCAGCTGTGTAAAACATATACTAGAATAGTTGGCGGTTCATTCCACTGTGGTGACCTCTGATAAATAAGAGACTAAGCCGGAGGAAAATGAATGAATGAATGATCATTACATCAACCTATTAGAATGATTTTTGAATGATACTCACAAACACTATAAAATTACCTGTTAAAAATAGACTACATTAAAATATGAAACATTTGAATTAATAAGTGGCGATGTGGTGGCACAGTGGGTAGCTCTGTCGCCTTACAGCAAGAAAGTTGCTGGTTCGAGCCTCGGCTGGGTCAGTTGGCATTTCTTGGGAGTTTGTATGTTCTGCCCGTTGGGAGTTTGTATGTTCTGCCCGTGTTGACGTAGGTTTATTCTGGGTGCTCCGGTTTCCCCCACAAGTCTAAAGACATGTTGTGTAAGTGAATTGGTAAGGCTAAAATTGTCCGCAGTGTGAATGTGTGTGAATGAGAGTGTATGGGTGTTTTCCAGTGATGGGTTGCAGCTGGAAGGGCATCCGCTGCGTAAAACATAGGCTGGATAAGTTGGCGGTTCATTCCGCTGTGGCAACACCAGATTAATAAAGGGACTAAGCTGAAAAGAAAATGAATGAATGAATAAATAAAGACCCTACCCACTCAAACAGTAAAAAACTCACCCTGATATTGACTTTATTGTCAAATAATGTCATTAATTAATTACACCTTGTATGTGCCTGTATGTGTGTGTGTGTGTGTGTGTGCGTGTGTGTGTGTGCGTTTGTATGTGTGTGCCTGTGTATGTGTTTGTGTGTGTGTGTATTTCTGGCTTTGAAAGGCTCCTGGAAGCCATCTGGCAGTTCGGGGTGGTTAATATCCAAGAAATAATCCATTTACAGCTTTAAATCTACAGCTTGAACACTCTCTTGTCCTCCTAAAGCGCTGCAGCCTCTGGTGATTCAGCTGGAGACTGACAACTTTTCAGATGTATATGCAGCGCACTAATCTGACTCCATTCACTCGCATTATGTAAACCAGCAGAGCAAAAAAGAGAAAAGATAGGCAGCGTTTTGTACCGTGTTTTCTCCAGGGTGCGAGTCTACCTGGATAATGATGTCACAGAGGAAGAGATTATTGTTATTTTATATATATATATATATATATATATATATATATATATATATATATATATATATATATATATATATATATTTATATATATATATTTTTTTTTTTTTTTTTTTTTTTTTTTTTTTTTTGCAAAAATGAATGACTAAATAAATAAATACATTAATAAATGACAAAGAGCTAAATGAAGGAAAATGGCAGTCTTTCATGGTAAATTACAAATAATAATAAAAACATGTTCAATCAAAAAAGTATCCTTTATATTAAATTGATTGTTGTGTTTTGATAGAAAAATTAAGCCAAAATTTTTATTTAAATTCTCTGTTTAAATTAGACTGCAGAAAAATGAAGGAAAATGCATTCTTTCACAGTAAAATGCAAATACATAAATAAAGACCATACCCGCTCAAACAATAATACAAACTCTTATTGATATTAATTTTATTGTTGTATAATGCTAAAATAAATAATAATAATATTAATAATAATAATAAATTATGTATATATAGGAATATAGGGATTATCAATGGTTTGCCGAGCGTTAAAGAATTTTAATGCATGATGTGGGGGACCATGGTCATTTGCCAAGGTAGGCCTAAGTTTAAACTTTGTTTTGCTCTTTGCAGTGCAATATTTGTCCAAATTTTTGTCAGTTTTGACATGTTAGATTTTCTAGTCCCTCCACTGAATCAGCAGAGACAGGCAGACTGACAGACAGACAGACAGAGATCATGTGTGTGCTGTTTATAAGTTACCTGCTAGCATTTTAAGATGCCATTTCATCATTTCATCAATTAGATCACATTATATATGGTCATAAATAAATTTTGAAATAAAAAAAAGAAACTAAAACAAAACTGACCATTAGATTACCAAATATTAATTATGCATCATGTTTTAAACAACAGAAATGCAAGAGATGGTCTGGCCGATATAAAGCTTCTCTCAGTGGGGAGCTGTTTGCGGAGTTGTTGCTAGATCAGATATGGTTACGGCCGGAAGTTAACGAAAATTATTTATATTATTTATTAAATTTCACATTATTTGTATTTTATTAACATCTACCCCAACCCAACCCTAAACCCAACCATCACAGTAACGTAAAAACAGTAGTTGTACCGGGTATTATTTGTTATCTATTAAATTACCCAATAAATTGTATTTTTAACATCTACCTCCTCCCCAACCCTAAACCCATCCATCACAGTAATGTAAAAACAGTAGTTGTACTGAGTATTATTTATGTTATCTATTAAATTACCAAATAAATTGTATTTTTTAACATCTACCTCCACCTAAACCCTAAACCCAACCGTCACAGTACTGTAAAAATATTAAGTATTGTTATACAGTGTCATAAAACATGCTGCTATATTGATGTGCATATCCTAGACTAGACTTTACCCTCGGAGCTGCTGCTGACTGCCTGGAGCTCAGAGTTGAAACATTTCATGTCGCGCTATCCTTATACATAAACTGCCAATTTGACTTTTCTCTATATTCTATATTCTCGCTTGAAAACTCTTAAAACTTGATTTTGTGGTATAATTGATGAGCATTGTTCTAGTTTCGTGGCTCTCCCATCGACCATTAACAGTTCTCATCGGTTTTGTGTATAGCACATGCGAGTTACTATGATAACTACCAACACAATCTCACGGCAAATCATAACTTTTTGATTGAGTGGCTAATTTGTATGAATTCGTATGATCTCATTCATACAATTTAGTACGATTTACTCATCCCCCAATGATGGTTGGATTTAGGGGCGGGGTTTGGTGCCACGCCTCCTTTTTAAAATCGTACATTTTCGTACGAATTAGCCACTAAACTGAGAAAACGTAAAATAGTTACGTGTCCTTGTGAGATCGGGCTGTAACTGACTGGAACTACCTGTGCGTTTAAATGAAAATAATGCACACCCACCAGCCAATAAGAAATAAGAACTTCAACAGACCATGGAATATGCATATATAATCAATTAATTAATCACATAATCACTTAATTAAAAATAACCTGTTTTAGTATAAATATTTAAATTAAACGATAAAATCGTGGGGCGTCAAGGTGGTGCAGTGGATACATTGACAGTTCATTGCGCTGTGGCAACCCCTGATTAATAAAGTGACTAAGCCGAAAAGAAAGTGAATGAATGGATGAACGAATGAATGTCTACCCAACATCACAGTACAGTAAAAACAGTAGTTGTACCGAGTTTTTTTATGTTATCTATTAAAATACCCAATAAATAGATTTTTTACCATCTACCCCTACCCCAACCTAAAACCCAACCGACAAAGTACTTTAAAATATGAATATTGCACTTCCGGCCGGCTGTGTAGACTAGACTAGACTTGACTGCCTGGAGCTCAGACGCTGACTGCCTGGAGCTCAGAGTCGACATTTTTAAAGTAGCGCTTTCCTTTTACATAAATAGCTGATTTGACTTTAAAATAACTATATTGTTGCTTGAAAAACTCTTAAAACTTGATTTTGTGGTATAATTCATGAGTATTTTTCAAATTTTGCGGATTTCCTGTCTACCATTAACTGTCCTCATCGGTTTTGTATGTAGTACATGGGAGTTACTATGTGAACTACCAACACAATATCACGTCAATTCGTAACTTTTTGATTGACTGGCTAATTCGTATGAATTTGTACAATCTCAATTGTACAATTTAGTATGATTTACTCATCCCCTAATGACGATTGGTTTTAGGGCCGGGGTTTTGTGCCACGCCTCCTTTTAAAAATCGTACATTTTAGTATGAATTAGCCACTAAACTGACAAAACGTAAAATAGTTAGGTGTCCTTGTGAGATCGAGCTGTAACTACACATGTTTTGGAGAAGTGCACTTCAAACCTTTCAGCCAATCAGAATCAAGAATTTCAACAGACCACGGAATATATAAACAATAATCAATTAATTAATCATTTAATTAAAAACAACCTGTTTTAGTATAAATATTTATATTACGAAATCGTGGGGCGTCATGGTGGCGCAGTGAGTAGCATGATCGCCTAACAGCAAGAAGGTCACTGGTTCGAGCCCTGGCTGGCTCAGCTGGTATTTCTGTGTGGAGTTTGCAAGTTCTCCCCGTGTTGGTGTGGGTTTCCTCCGGGTGTTTCGGTTTCCCCCACAGTCCAAACACTTGCGCCATAGGTGAATTGAATAAACTAAATTGGCCATAGTGTATGAGTGAGAATGCAAGAGTGTACGGGTGTTTCCCAGTGTTGGGTTACGGCTGAAAGGGCATCCGCTGCGTAAAACATATGCTGGATAAGTTGGTGGTTCATTGCGCTGTGGCAACCCCTGATTAATAAAGGGACTAAGCCGAAAATGATTGAATGAATGAATGAATGATAAAATCGTGTAAATAAAATGCATATCCTGTGTAAGCATATAGACACCCGTCATTAAAACGTATAATATTCCTAATCTTCTATATATAAATGTATCTTCATCCATATTTACTACTACAGCCAATATTACGACCAAATAAAACTGCATATGAAAACCATTACATAAAATGCCATGCCAGAGCCGGTGTATTGTGCATCTCACTGTATTTTCTCCAGGGTGAGCATCTACCTTGACATCAGCACCCGATTGAGCAGAAAATATCTGCTAATATTCACAGCGGCGCTCCAATATATCAAAACGCGGCCTGGTAAATATTTGCCACATGTTATTGCAGCGCATAAACCACAGGGTATTTGAAGAGGTGAAAGGTCGCGCCTAATGCCGTCCCGAGAGACGCTAGTTTTGTATATAACCAAATGCAGGAATCCCCAGCGGAGCAATGCAGGACACTGTAAACGGCCCTATGCTAGTGTGTGTGGCTAAGGACAGTAAATATGTAAAGGAGATGGCTCATAAAGCGTCATTATTAAACGAGTGACAAGGCTAATAGCGTATATCTGTGTGCTCCGCCGCCATTAAAAAGCGCTCGGCGAAGGCAAATAGAGAGTTGGGTTATAACCTAACAAGGTGCAATTTTATCCCCACAGATCTCGCACGTATTTTTTTTAAGGCTATTTAAAGTCAAGAATAGCTTCTGTTTAAGCCCTCTTGATCTACTCGGAAAAGAAAGCTGAATATTTAATGCCAAACTAGCTTTGATAGGACTTTTTTTTTTTCTCGCCGCTAATTAAAGCCACATTTCAGGGGTAAGGTGAGTATACAGGAGCACCGGGTGGAATATTGAACATTTCTGGTCAGCAAAAACCCTACCTCTATTAAATCAGGCTTAGCGTATACGGCTTTGGTTGGGCTTTTTTGGATCGCCGAGGCTCGTTTATGGGCTGGATAACGGGCCGGATGGGAAACAGGACATTATTGTAGCTCATCTGTCAAGAGATTCTGCCGGATTAATAATGGATGCCATGTTTAAGCAGGCTTGTCCATTAGGAAAGAGACATCATTTATTCATTCAGATTGGGTGAAACCATCCAGCCTCGTGAACGGGGACCATTCCACATTTTCAGCTCAGTCGAACTAATAATGCAGCAAATGCACTGTGGATTGATGTTTTTAGAGCAATGATAATATTATTACCAGGCTCTTGACGGATATTAAGTATTCTTGAATATTGTATGTGTGAAGTTACGGGTGCGTGGCTGCGCTTGGCCTGCTGTTACACAAGCCATCGCTTCAATCATGCACTACATTAAAGATGCTTAAACATGTTAAAGAAATATGCTCTAGATACTTTTATTATTTAAAGCTTAAAACATAACAACAATACATTTAGCAGGATGCTTATAGCAAAATGGAAGTGATTGAGAGCCCATATATGAACTTTATAAATTATATTCTTATACACTAAAATTTTAACTAATATATTTGGAAATATGTGCATATTATTGAAAAATAAAGAGATATTCTTGCAATATTTTGAAATATATGTTTATATATTTTATACTATATGAGCTATGTGAAATACAAACATTAACTTATGTCTGATATACACTTATGGCCACTTTATTAGGTACACCATACTAGTACGGGGTTGGACCCTCTTTTGCCTTCAGAACTGCCTTAATCCTTTGTGGCATAGATTCAACAAGGTACTGGAAAATTCCTCTGAGATTTTGACATCATATTGACATGATAGCATCACGCAATTGCTGCAGATTTGTCGGCTTCCATTCCACCACATCCCAAAGGTGCTCTATTGGATTGAGTTCTGGTGACTGCGGAGGCCATTTGAGTACAGTGAACTCATTGTCATGTTAAAGAAACCAGAAACCAGCGCTTCATGACATGGGCCGTTATCCTGCTAGAAGTAGCCATCAGAAGATGGGTACACTGTGGTCATACAGGGATGGACATGACCAGCAACAATACTCAGGTGGGCTGTGTCATTGACACAATGCTCAGCTGGTACTAATGGGCCCAAAGTGTGCCAAGAAAATATCGCCCACACCATTACACCACCACCACCAGCCTGAACTGTTGACACAAGGCAGGATGGATCCATGATTTCATGTTACTGATGCCAAATTCTGAACCTACCATCCAAGTGTCGCAGCAGAAATCGAGACTTATCAGACCAGTTAACGTTTTTCCAATATTCTATTGTCCAATTTGTGTGGGTCTGTGCGAATTGTAGCCTCAGTTTCCTGTTCGTAGCTGACAGGAGTGGTACCCGATGTGGTCTCCTGCTGCTGTAGCCAATCTGCCTCAAGGTTGGAAGTGTTATGCATTCAGAGATGCGCTTCTGCATACCAGAGAATTCTCTGTAAAGCCTAGAGATGGTTGTGCGTGAAAATCCCAGTAGATCAGCAGTTTCTGAAATACTCAGACCAGCCCGTCTGGCACCAACAACCACATTCAAATCACTTCACTTTCTTACCCATTCTGATGCTCGGTTTGAACGCAGCAGATCGTCTTGACCATGTCTACATGCCTAAATGAACTCAGTGCCATGTGATTGGCTGATTAGAAATTCGGATTAACAAGCAGTTGGACATGTGTACCTAATAAAGTTGCCGGTGAGTGTAAGTATTTCGTCATTTGTGTAATTTCCATATACTGTATAGCCATAAATAAATATACTATATGGGAGTTTACTATTACTTTAAGCCAACTGTTTACATTGAAATATTATCATGATTTCTGCAGTATTATACAACTCAATCATTTTCTTTTCGGCTTAGTCCCCTTATTAATCAGGGTTCGCCACAGCGGAATGAACCGCCAACTTATCCAGCAAATGTTTTAAGGGCAGTGGATGCCCTTCTAGCTGCAACCCATCTTTGGGAAACATCCACACACTCTCATTCACACACACATACAATACGGACAATGTAGCCTACCCAATTCACCTATAGCACATGTCTTTGGACTTGTGAGGGAAACCGGAGCACCTGGAGGAAACCTACGCTAACACGGGGAGAACATGCAAACTCCACACAGAAATGCCAACTGACCCAGCCGAGGCTCGAAACAGTGACCTTTTTGCTATGAGGAAATCGTGCTATCCACTCCGCCACCGTGATGCCCATAATTCAAACATATAATAAATAAATAAATATATACACTTACACATAGGGCAAATTTTCATCATTTATTCCACCCAAACAATTTCATTATTATTTTTTTAAAGGGGTTTCACCTTTATTGATAGGACAGTGGAGATATACAGACAAGAAGGTGTGGGGAGCAAAGATAGGGGAAGGATCGGCAAAGGACCTCGAGCCAGGAATCGAACTCAGGTCGCCGCAAGCACCACAGTGCTAAGTGTCGACACTAGGCTAACCACTAACCACTAGGCTTTTGGCCCCGAAATTTTACCCATATAATTTAAAATAATATTCATCGTGTATTATGAGGAAATAAAGCCCAATAATAACATGACATTTTATTTCCTCCATTGTATTACAATAAACATGGACATAAAAATGACTTCATCTCCATGCTTCAGGTATGTGTCCTCACTTATCATGATTTATTCATCCACAGCGGCATTACATCATTAAAGTTTCTTAAAAATTAATAATCTGAATGAAGATAAAAACAGCACTTGGGCAGAGCATAACATTGCTTATATTTATTAATATCCATTGTTATTTTAGCATGTTTACATATGTATGTGTTGTTATTGTGGCCCACTGACATTCCCAAATGGGAATTAAAACCAACTGCCCTCAGGACAAATGTTACTATTCATCCATGAATCTCAGGACCTTTTATTACATGGGGGTCTGATATCTAAAATGAGCCAATTACAAAGTCGTCCCAGACTGTTAAACATGCAGAAGCTAAACGTTGAGCTCCACTGAGTGTTTGCATGCGCTCTCATTGTTTCAAGTGAAGCAATCAAAATTCTGCATGATTTTTTTGGGGGGTTCTTTGTTGGGTCAAATCAATCTAAAGTACACGCATGCATCATTTAAAATAGGAGCCACCGACGCGCTTGTTCTGGATAAGTTCAGACAACTGTAAGCCACTGCTGTGATATTGTCCTGCTTTGTATGTGCGTTCATTATCAGTTAATGAGGTTCAGATGGAATTAAAAGAAAGAACAATTTCTCACCTCGCAGGTGTTATCGAAATGAATGATTTCACATCCGTCCTATTCAGCGCTTCACACATTCAGATAGGCCGCATGGAATGACTTGATGAGATGTTTTCTTCTCTGTGTTGTCATATTTCCTGATGAAACAAGAAGTTGTGATAGGTCATTCATTCATTCATTTACATTTTTATTAAATGAAGCCATGAACTAAAGTTTGCTTATTCGTTCATTCATTCATTCATTCATTCATTCATTCATTCATTCATTCATTCATTGATGTTTTTATTAAATGATGCCATGAACTAAAGTTTGTTAATTTGTTAATTCATTTATTTGTTTTTATTAAATGAAGCCATGAACTAAAGTTTGCTTATTCATTCATTCATTCATTCATTCATTCATTCATTCATTCATGTTTTTATTAAATGATGCCATGAACTAAAGTTTGTTAATTTGTTAATTCATTTATTTGTTTTTATTAAATTAAGCCATGAACTAAAGTTTGCTCATTCATTCATTCATTCATTCATCCATGCTTTTATTAAATGAAGCCATAAACTAAGGTTTCCTAATTTATTCATTCATTCATTCATTCATGTTTTTATTAAATTAAGCATGAACTAAACTTGCTAATTCATTCATCCATTCATTTATTTATTCATGTTTTTATTAAATAAAGCCATGAACTAAAGTTTGCTCATTTATTAATTAATTCATTTGATTTTATTAAATGAAGCCTCAAACTAAAATTTGTTCATTCATTCACTCATTCATTAATTTATTCATTCATTCATTTATACATTCATGTTTCTATTAAATGAAGCCATGAACTATGGTTTGCGCATTCATTCATTTATGTATTTATTAAATAAAGCCTCGAACTAAATTTTGCTCATTTATTCATTCATGTTTTATTAAATGAAGCAATGAACTAGTTTGCTCATTCATACATTCATGTTTTTTATTAAATGAAGCCATGCACTAAAGTTTGCTCATTCATTCATTCACGTTTTATTAAATGAAGCCATGAACTAAAGTTTCTGATTCTTTCATTCATTCATGTTTTTATTAAATGAAGCCATGAACTAAAATCTCCTCACTCATTCATTAATTTGTGTTTTTATTAAATGAAGCCATGAACTAAAGTTTGCTCATTCATTCGTTTTTATTTTTTAGGGGGTTTTCACCTTTATTATGACAGGACAGTAGAGAATTCAGACAGGAAAGCATTGGGGGCAGAGAGAGGGTAAGGATCGGCAAAGGACTTCGAGCCGGGAATCGAACTCGGGCCGCCGTGAGCACGTCGGTATCATATGTCAGTGTGCAGTACCACTAGGCTACTGGCGCTGACTCATTTGTTTTTATTAAATAAAGCCATGAACTAAGGTTTGATCATTCATTCATTCATGTTACTATTAAATTAAGCCATGAACTTATGTTTGCTAATTCATCCATCCATTCATTCATTCATACGTTCATTCGTTCGTACGTTCGCTCATTCATTCATTCATTTATTCATTCATGTTTCTATTAAATTAAGCCATGAACTTATGTTTGCTAATTCATCCATCCATCCATCCATCCATGCATGCATGCATGCATTCATTCATTCATGTTTCTATTAAATTAAGACATGAACTTAAGTTTGCTAATTAATTAATTAATTCATTCATTCATTCATGTGTTTATTGCTCACTCATGTTTTTATTGCTCACACTAAATGATTTTTAAAATTAAATTACAGAATCTAACTAGCCTTAGTTTTTGTTCCTTGAAAATTATTTATGCCTATTTGCATTACTATGCTGTATTATCATAATCATTATACAATAAGCGGCATCACATATGTCTGCATAACATCTTACAGTCTTAAAATGCCAATAATATCACTTATGGCAATAATGTCTGTGACAATATATCACAGTTATTGTGACTAATTCTTATACAGTAGATGTGTTGTGTCTTACAGTAGAGCCTGTAAGTTAATAAATACAGGTCAACTTTTAGTAGTATACCAGTCTATATTTACATACGGATATGATCTAAAAACCACCAAAAACCCAATTATGATTCCATTTGGCTTTTTAATAGCATCCATATGAACATCATCAATGGCCTCTTTTTACGTCCCAGCCTCTTAAAACACAGCTCTCCATCTATAAATTTCCATTCAAATATACTTTTCGCATTGACGCACAGTGTCGCTACTAGTCGTATAAGTTTAACATTCACGTCTGTTCAGACTTCCGTACAATCAGAAACAGGAAAGCCCCGTTATTAAAAGCAGCGGCGGCGTGATTCCCTCCTTTTTCTACAGAATCTGAGCCTCCCGTCCTGTGCTGTACTATGTTCAAGTACTCAAAAATGGGCCTGTAAGCTCTCGTTCTCCTGGTAAAGGTCAAGCAGCCTTTTTCTAAACAGTAATTGTGTATGATAGGTTAAGCATGTAATATGCAGCAGCGCTGAAAGCGGCTTCTCACCCGTTCACGAACTGACCCGTTCCACTTCATAATGGCGATGTTGTAAAAGTGCAGACGCCTGCTGAGTCGAGCTGTTAGCTGTAAGGCTGAAGGCTGAATGCCTGTTTCAGTGTGTTTTACGCAGCGATCAGACTGTCCGGCGTTCAGTTCTGCTCTAATAAGCCGACTGTCAAAAAACCATCCGCCGTTTCACTCTCATTCTCTCCTGTTTATGAAGCTCTTTAGGCCCCGACTGTCAAAAGTTCCACTGTGGCGCTTGATCTTTTGGCAACAAGTGGGATCATTGAGCCACACAGATATTAGAAAGTTCCATAAAGTTTTATATAGTGTGCCATTTTTTGATAAAAACACTGTAAAAATATAGCAAACATAAACCGACTATAGTGTTTTCTCTGTATAATGGTGGAGTGTATGATTTATTGACCTGGTGGTAGGAATAAAGTAGATCCAGAAGGTTGTTATTGCAGAATAAAGCTCAACAGGTTTATCTGCGGCCTGACACTAAGGCCCAATTCCCTTTGGACCTTACAACCGAGGGTTAAGGGGAAGGGCTTCAAAATGACTCTAATGTATAATGATTAAAATGATCTATAATGATTCAATCTAATGATTCATAATCTAAAATGATTCAAAATAACTCACGTTATGCTCAAAACACACCCATAACCCATGAAGAAAATAAGCTCAACCCTGTTAGACCATGCACTGGGGCGCAAAGCATATTTTTCTGACCTTAAAATAGCAAAAGTGGATTCGGACACGCCCTTACTGCTTTTGCGGCATGCACTTTAGACTTTGCGCCTAGATCATTAAAACAGAGCCCATAGAGTTGGTGTAAGGAAGCATGTATTTTTGACATCAATGTCAAACCAGAGCACCCGAAGGAAACCTACGCTAACACAGGGAGAACATGCAAACTCCACACAGAAATGCCAACTGACCCAGTCGGGACTCTAACCAGCAACCTTATTGCTGTGAGGCAACAGTGCTAACCACTAATCCACCATCGCTCCCCAAATGAATAACTCTAATGACTAAATACACTTTTTATTTTATGTGCATTCACACACCTAATACAAAATTCTCTCCAAAAATTACTCACAAAATGATCCACTCCACAACAATGCATGTCCAATTTAGCACCTTTACCTCAACACTATAATAGTAAGCATGGTCAGTAATAAAACTTTACTAAACCCCGTCACCTGTGTGTACAGTCCTGAATGTTTGATCAGCACGTTCAGCAGAAAAGCCAGATACGGCAGGCCTAATTTGAAGGTGCTATCTGGTGTAGGTATGTTAATGAGTCTTGGGGCACTTGGGTTTCTGTCTCTATGTGTATCGACTGCTGAGGAGAACCTGGCAGAACTAATCCGGCTGTCTGATCTCCCTGCTGCTTCATGCCACTCTGTTAATTACCGAGCTGCTATTGACAAGCTCTCAGCTCAGAGCGCTGATCCATCAGCCGCAGTACAGAGCGATTAGACCATCACTGGCCAAATTTCCAAACGCCTATTATTCACTTAAGAGAGGAATGACAATGTGTCCTTCTCGTACCTGTTAGAGAGGGTGGGAAATGAGCCGTCTCTCCTTCTCAGTGGGATCCTCGACGAGTTTGAAACAGTCGGAGAATTTGACTGAAATTAAAATTAAAAACTGTTAGCACATTTGGGTTGGAATGTCAAGATGCTATTGTCTTTGTAATCGTTCATATAAAGAATGAACACTGTAAAAATATCCGTTAAGTAGCAGTTTGACATGTTTTGTGATTCATATTTTTATTGTTCCTCATTTATTTGTGATTTTGAATTGCATTATGGGACCTTGATCTTTCTTTCAACAACGTTTAACCTTGAAAAGTTTGAAAAAGTGACTTTATTAACATTTGTAATAGTTTAAAGCGATGTATTGTCTGGCTTGGTGTTGTATATTTTTTGTTATTTTACCAGCTTATTTCTCTATTTATTAGTTATTATACATTATATTATTTAAAACTACTAAAATGTCAGTAAAAGTCACTTAGTTAAACCATAGAGATGAATTTTCAACATCAAAAGTCGACAGAGCAGAGATTAAGATCTCATAATGCAATTCATGACCATAAATAAATGGAAAACAATTGAGAATCACAAAACACGGAAAATGTACGATTTTTAAAAGGAGGCGTGGCACCCAACTCGCCCCTAACCCAACCATCATTGGGGGATAAGCAAATCTTAGTAAATTGTATGAATAAGATCGTATGAATTCATACGAAATAGCCAAATAAAAAGGTTATGAATTGCCGTTAAGAATGTGTAGGTTTTGTCAGTTTAATGGCTAATTCGTACTTCGAGTTCAGTGGTACGGATTTTAAATAAGGTGTGGCACCAAACCCTGCCCCTAAACCCAACCGTCATTGGGGGATTAGCAAATCATACTAATCGTCCTACTTGTATGAATTCATATGAATTAGCCAATAAATCAAAAAGTTACAAAGTGTCACGAGACTGTTTTGCTCAACCCTAACCATTTTTACATTTTTAAAATACTTCATTCTCTCTGATTTATAAGCATATTTACCCATGGGGGCCTCAATTTTGGTCCCCACGGTGACACACGTCCCCATGAGTCTGTGTGTGATTAGGTTTAAGTCCTCATGAGGATATAAAACCAAGTACACACACAGATACGGATACTTGTTCCTATCCTGGTATACACTCTCAGTGACGTAATGATGTTTCTACTATACAAACAGCATATTCTCTCGCCCTACCCCTAAACCCAACCCTCACTGGAAACAATCTGCTTTTTTACGTTGTCAGAATACTTCTTTCTGTCTGATTTATAAGCTCGTTTACCCATGGGAATCTTGATTTTGGTCAACACAGGGACACAAGTCCCCATGAGTCTGTGTGCATTCAGGTTTAAGTCCTTACCGAGATATAAAAACAAGTACACACACATATACAGATACTTGTTCCTATATCCCGGTAGGGACACTCATAGACAAAATGATGTTTCCACTATGCAAACTGTTTATTCTTTCATTCTAACCCTAAACCCAACCCTCAAAGGAAACAATCTGCATTTTTACATTGTCAATATACTCCATTCTGTCTGATTTATAAGCATGTTTACCCATGGGGACCGTTCAATTTTAGGGTGACACAAGTCCCCATGAGTCTTTGTGCATTCAGGTTTAAGTCCCCATAGGGATATAAAAACAAGTACACACACAGCCACACATGCATGTGCCTTAGGATGTGAGAGGCCTCTTCTTGGCTCTTTATATTCCATGTTCTTTAATGGGACGGGGTCAATTCTGCTTTACCCACATAAGCACACCTGCCCTACCGCCTCGCTGGCCCTCTTTCCTCCGCCTGCGGGCAAAACCAGCCTCCTTATTAAGATGGTAATGCCTGTGAACTGAAAGGGAGGAGGGAAGGCCATCTTTTGGGCTCAGTCAGTCAAACACAAGCCTGACTTCCAGCAAAACTCCCTCCAATCCGACAGGAATTTACATGCAAATCAACAGCGTCTACACATGCGCTTATTTACGCCCAGGTCTCGACTAATATGAAGTGACACCAAAAATAATACTCCCGTTCCATTTACAATTCATCTAATAATGTTTAATTTTACTCTTCATTTAACATGATTTCCCAGCCAGTGATTACGAGACGGGATAGTATTAATTTGAGCAAGATGTACGACATTGCCGCCGCCGCCGTGCCAACGAATTGTTATCGAGTACGATAGCAGTCGCTTAATCATCTTGTGATATTTGTCTGACTGAATTGAGAGACGCTTGTTGTTTGTGCGGTGAAAAGACAGAGCGTATAACACCATATTAATGATATATTAACCATTAGGACGGGGTGTCTGAGAGATGCTCACAAAAGCTGAGTTATGTTGGGTTATAACTGTCACCACTCGAGTTATTTGGGCTATATAAAACTTTATAGATGTAAATATGGAGCGGCTGAGGCCACTGGGTCTCGTCCTCGTGTGGTGTGATGGCACCTTACAAAAACAACAAACACAGGGTATCACATGCATCAAATCTGGCTTCAAAGTTTAAGGGTGGGTTGTTTTCAGCCTGTTCTGATCAATGAACTGACTTGAATCCATATTGCGCAAAGAAAGAGATAACTAGACATGCATTCATATACTGTATGTATTTCTATGTGATTATTTTAAATATGTATATGCAGTTGAGGTCTGAATTATTCGCCTCCTGTATATTCTTTCCCCAATTTCTGTTAAAACAGAGAGATGTTTTCAACACATTTCTAAACATAGTAAGTTTAATAACTCATTTCTAAAAACTCATTTATTTTATCTTTGCCATGATGACAGTAAATAATATTTGACTAGATATTTTTCAAGATACTAGTATTCAGCTTAAAGTGACATTTACAGGCTTAAAGGGGTGGTCCACAGTGTATTCTTAAAGCTTGGTTGTGTTTATAAGATGCAAAGCAATGAGTTCTCATGCTTCATTTGTAAAAAAATCACGTTATTTTTTTATATATCTTTTATTATATACTGCTACTCAACTAACATAAACTGAAAGCCCGCTCTAAAGAGGCTCTGATTGGTCAGCTAACATAATATGCAGTGATTTTTGGATCGGCTTCATGTTATCAGGAAGCATCTCTGCTATAACATTACAGCGCATCTGGCCATGTTTCTTCACTGCACTGTGTGTATGCTCATAGCTCGAGGATTTATGGCATCATTAACACCGATTTTTTTTGTGGTCCCCAAATGTTCGCTGTAGGCTTTGCTAAGCTAACTTTATAAAAGCAAATGTCTGACTTTGCATTGAACTTTAAGCGCATTACATTCAGAGATGTTGTTTATGTTCAAACAGCTACATTACACATCAGCTAAAGTTTAAAATATGATATCATAGTGGACCACCCCTTTAACTAGGATAACTAGGCAGGTTCGGGTAATTAAGCAAGTCATTGTATAACGATGGTTTGTTCTGTAGGCAATTGAAAAATATTGCTTAAGGGGGCTAATAATTTTGACCTTAAATTAGGTTTTAAAAATTTAAAAACTGTTTTTATTCTAGCCAAAATAAAACAAATAAGACTTTCTCCAGAAGAAAAAACATTATAGGAAATACTGTGGAAAAATTCCTTAAATTAGGTTTTAAAAATATAAAAACTGTTTTTATTCTAGCCAAAATAAAACAAATAAGACTTTCTCCAGAAGAAAAAACATTATAGGAAATACTGTGGAAAAATTCCTTGCCCTGTTGAACATCATTTGTTTATAATATTTAATTATAAACACAGCAGCAAAATCTTTTTCTTAATTGTTTTTAATCTTTATTAAAATAATGTGATGTATAAGAAATAAGAAAAAACAGCTACATAAGTAAAGAAATGAACAAATAAGCTTTAAAGTGTGCAACAAAAATTATATTTAAATTATTTAGGTAAATAATATATCATATAATGTATAGGGATGGGGTCCATTGACATTTATAATATAAATAAAGAATTTAAAATGTTTAAAATGTATATTTTAGGGGTACTGTCATCTCACAGCAAGAAGGCCGCTGGTTCGAGTCCTGGCTGGGCCAGTTGGCATTTCTGTGTGGACTTTGTGTGTTCTCCCCGTGTTAGCGTGAGGTTCCTCCAGGTGCTCCGATTTCCTCCACAGTCCAAAGACAAGTGTCATAGCTGAATTGAATAAACTAAATTGACCATAGTGTATGAGTGTGTGTGAATGAGTGTGTATGGGTGTTTCCCAGTACTGGGTTGTGGCTGGAAGGGCATCTGCTGTGTAAAACATATGCTGGATAAGTTGGCGGTTCCTTCCACTGTGGCGACTCCTGATAAATAAAGGGACTAAGCCAGAGGAAAATGAATGAATGAATGAATGAATGAATGAATGAATGAATGAATGAAAATGTATATTTTAATTAGTGGTACTTGGTTGTTGTCATCAGGGGTTGCCACAGCGGAATGAACCGCCAACTTATCCAGCATATGTTTTACACAGCGGATGTCCTTTCAGCTGCAACTCAGCACTGGGAAACATCCATAAACACTCATTCACACACACACACATACACCATGGCCAATTTATCTTATTCAATTCACATATAGCGCATGTGTTTAGACTGTGGGAGAAACCGGAAGAAACCCACATTAACACGGGGAGAACATGCAAACTCCACACAGAAATGCCAACCCAGCCTGGACTCGAACCAGTGACCTTCTTGCTGTGAGTCGATAGTGCTAACTACTGAGCCACCATGTCGCCCCATTAACACTTATTATAAAATTGTAATCCGCTATGCATAATCTAAAGTATTACATGCTAAAAATACCTTGACTATAATGAATGCAGCTGATTACACGAGCGACATGTTTTCCTGCAGATTTGTTCACACATGGCACACATTAAAATCATATCAGACGCATCGGGTTCTCATCATTCAGCATGTGAGATCATCATCTGCTTATTATTGTGATGACTGAGCGATGATGTTTCAGACAGTCCTGGGAAAACCAAAGCTGCTTTTTCAGACTCTGCTTGTCATTTCAGTATGTTGTCAGTAAGACTGCTTGTATTTACAGGTGAAGTTTCTGCCGTCACCAAAACCAACTGGGAAAAATGACTGTTCAGTTTCCTGTATTCTCTGCCTGTCCACTATTGGTCAGGTCGACAGATCAACAATCAATAAAGACCTGAAATGACAGAATTAAATTGATGTTAATGGCATATTTTCATAATTTCACATATAAATTTACCAGTCATTTAATTGTTTGGTTTTTATTCATTTTACCATGGATTATATGGATTGCATTACTTATAGGCATATACTGTAGCTAAAAAGTAATAATAAATAAATTAAAGGGATAGTTCTCCCAAAAAAATGTAATTACATAATCATCTCAAGAGTTCACACTTAGCTGATGATTGGTAATAAACTAGTTTGGCATGCTGTCCTGGGAGAGAGCCCTGAGCTCATGAGATCCTCGTGCCCGGGGCTCCCTCCCGTTTGCAGGGCGAGAGGGGAGTTTGAGCTCAGGTAGATCTCGAGAACCCCCCCCCCCCTCTCCTCCTGCTGCTTAAGGATTGCTTTGAGGGTGTGTTGCTGGTGGAATTTGACTATAGTGATTTGGTTTAGTCAATTTACTTATGTCTCGTGTTTTGGACTGTGGGAGGAAACCGGAGGACTCGGGGAAAACCCACGCGAGCACGGAGAGAACATGAACTCCACACAGAAATGCCGAATGCCCAGGTAGAGACCTGAACCAGAGGTATTCTTGCTGTGAGGCCACAGTGCTAGCCACTGGGCCGCCGTGCTGCCCTATAGAGGAAAAAGAGGAGGAGAGGGGGTGGAAGGGGGGATTCTTTAAGACGAAGATGACTAAAGGTAAGATGCTTAGTTATTTATACTGAGTTAGGAATCGTCTGATTGGTAGTTCATACATTAGCTTGACTCGGGGCCAGCCGTGTTAATCATAAGCACGTGATCCTCTCGAAATTAGTTTATAAATAAACTTCACTTATTCTCACATAATCACATAATATGGTTTTAAACCTTTATGAGTTTATAAAAAAGATGATATTTTGAAGAATGCTGACTTCCATTGTAGGAAAAAATGGATACCAACAATCATTCTTCAAAATAGTGTGAAAAAAATGATGATTTTGGGGTGAACTATACAAAAAAATGCATAAATTATTTAGAATTTTCATAAGAAGCTGTTTAGTAATTAGTTAAGAATACTAATTTGCTTCAATCAAAACAAAACTGTTATATACACACAAAAACCTTTAACGAGGACCTGATAATTAAATAAAATGAAATATTTTACTTACTTTAAAGGGATAGTTCACCCAAATATGAAAACTCTGTCATAAAGTTATGTTTTTCCTACTATGGAATCAGTGGTTACCAGTTTTCAGCTTACTTTAAAATATCTTCTGTTGTGTTTAACTGAAGAAACAATCTCAAATTGGTTTTGAACAAGTGAAGGGTTAATAAATGATGGCAGATATTTCATTTTGGGGTGAACTGTCTCTTTAAGAAATACAAAAAATGCATACATTATATATAAATATTATAAATTATAATTGTATTTTCTAAATAAAGAAGCTGTTTAATAATTAATTAATAATGCAATTTCACTTAAATTAAAACAAAGCTGTTATATGAAAATGATAACAAAAAAAAGAAAAGTACCTCATCATTTATTCTCACATAATGTGGGTTTTATGAAGAGAAATCTTCTGATGAACAGAAAAAAGAAGAAATTTTGAAGAATGTTGGTTAATGGCACCTACTGACTTCCATAGTAAAAAAAGTGGGTATCAACAATCAGCATTCTTCAAAATATCTTCTTTAGTGTTTACTGAAGAAAGAATCCGGTTTTATATAGGCTTTAAATTGGTTTTGAACAAGTAAAGAGTGAATAAATGATGTTGGAGATTTTGTTTTGGGGTGAACTATCCCTTCAATAAATACAAAAAAGCATAAATTATAAAGATTTTTTTCTAAATAAAGAAGCTGTTTAATGATTAATTAAGAATACAAATTTGCTCCAATCAAAACAAAGCAGTTATATACACAAACAACCTCCAAAAGGACCTAATTACTTATAAAAATAATTTACTTAAAGGGATAGTTCACCCATAAATGAAAATTCTGTCATCAAGTATTTGTTTTTCCTACTATAAAAGTCAATGGTTAGCAGATTTCAGCTTTCTTAAAAAAATCTTCTATTGTGTTCAACTGAAGAAAGAATCTCAAATAGGTTTTGAACAAGTGAAGGGTGAATATATGATGATGGAGATTTTGTTCTGGTTTGTTCTGTAGACTATCAAAAAAAAAAAAAAAAATAGCTTAAAGGGGCTTAAAAAACTATTCTAAACTGCTTTTATTCTAGCTGAAATAAAACAAGACTTTCTCCAGAGGAAAAAATATTATCAGACATACTGTGAAAATTTACTTGCTCTGTTCATCATCATTTGGGAAAAAAAAGAAAGAAAAAAAATTCAAAGGGGAGCTAATAATTCTGACTTCAACTGTGTGTGTGTGTGTGTGTGTGTGTGTGTGTGTGTGTGTGTGCGCGTGTGTGTGTGTGTGTGTGTGTGTATATATATTATTATACTTTTATTACATTAGAAGCTGTTTAGTAATTAATTAAGAATACAAATTTGCTCTGATCAAAACAAAGCTGTTATATACACAAACAACCTTCAATGAGGACCAAATTACTCAATAAAATGTTTGAGTTAAAGGGATAGTTCATCCAAAAATGACAAATCTCTCATCCATCATTAAGCATTAGTTTTTCCTACTATGGAAGTCAATGATTATCAATGATTTCAGCTTTCGTTTTGTGTTCAACAGAAGAAAGAAACTCATAAAGAGATTTGCAACCACTTGAGGGTGAGTAAATAATGGCTAAATTTCATTTTTGGGTGAACCATCCTATTAGTTATTAGCTGCAGTCCAAATTAATAACCTATTTATACAACTAACCTTTCTTTTTTTTACTATTGTGATGACTGTGCAGTGAAGTTATGGAGCTGCTGCTTTTTTTTTTCCCAGGCCCTGAAGTCTCGCACGCTCTGACGGGCTGCTTTGCTTCTCATTTCAGGGTGTTGTCAGCAAGAGCGCCGGCCTTGCACCGAAAAAGCCTGGGGATTGAATTACTCTCCCCTTCTCTCGCCGTGACCTCGTCAGAGGGGGGTTAGAGAAAGAAAGAGAGGCAGAACGGGCCACTTCAGGCCCCCCGCTTCTTACAATACCCCCGCGGGCTCCGCCAGCGTCCAGCTTTCCCGGATCTCCCTCCGCCATTTACACCCACTCCTGCCTAAATGACCCCGCGCCGCCCGACAGCAGGCCTGTCCCCATTAGAGCCCATCGCTGACCTGATTTTGTTTCCCTGGTGTCCCCATAGTCAGAATTTCAGCATTTGTGATCTTGCGACTTTGTTTGGAGAGAGTTTTTTCTTTTTTTTTTTTTCTTCGTCTTCCTCACAGGCTTTGTGTTTCTCGACATTAGCAATTCCACAATACAAACAACAAAAGGATGAAAGCGAGGCGAGCGCAAACGCGAGAAGTAAAGAGAAGGAAAAAAACATGAGGGTAGCAGCGTTTCAGGACGCCAGCGAGAGAAACGTGTGTTTCTCCAAATTAATTACAGCAGTTTCTCGACGATTCCTCGGCTCCTTCCGACGTGACTGTTGTTTTTTCCCCTTTCAATACCTCACGGAGTTCCACCTTCTGCCGTAAAAAATTCAGGAGCCCCGTTAGTCCCGTCTGGAGTCAAGGTCAGAATGCGCATGTTGATGACAGACAAATCTCTTTCATTTTTCATGAGTTGCTTAAAGGCATAGAGCGTTTTTTTCCTTGCCAAAGCAGGGCCTGCGTAATGCGCGATCATTTCCCCCCCCCCCTCCTCGCTCATTATGTCGAACTGCACAAAAGACACATATTTGCTTTGAATTGATGTTTTTTGCGGATTCGACGGCGCTCGCTAACCACCGGAGCAAGGACGTATAAATACATCCAGGCGGTCGGCGAAGGGTAATGATGTCTAGATCTGAGGTAATTTGTGGCCCAACAAAGTGTCAAGCGCCGCACTGTTCATCATTACAAACACCCTCCATATGCATGCGCCAGTACAGTTCGCCCAAATCTGACAGCTCGGATATTAGCCCAAAAAATTGCTTCAAGACCTTAAACGTGAGATATTAAACCTCGGATCAGGGAGGTGCGCGGGATGATTCATCTTTCCTGACGTCCTGCCGAACTGTAGCTGTCAGATGTGACTTACTGCGTTGATTATGTGCGGAATAAAACAAACTGATCAAGACCGATGCTGCGCACAAATGATTTGAAAGTCGATGTTTTTGCCTTTTCCATCTCGGTTTGATCAAATTCTGCCTGTTTGTCACATGAAATGTGTTTTATCATCAGGAATTCCCAGGACGTGCTGCCGAGCGACTGAATTTGATTGCGCATTTCCATACAATATATTCATATTATCAAGTGCCGTTTTGTAGTTATTACGTATAATGAAACCGGAGATGTACACCTGTCAGTCATTAGAGTGCAGATCATTCTGGCGTCTCGGAGGGCAAAATTACTCTCGAAGAGGGCCGGTCTCATTTTGGAAATCTGCTTCACGAGTCTGATGTTTGGCAGCTTCCATTTCAGCCCACGCTGGCAATGAAAAAGCATTATCCTCCTCTGAAACGCCCAGGAGGCTTTCACAATCATCTGCAAACTGAGAGTTATTCTTATTTGCCTCCGACCTGTCAGGGGCCTCCGTTATTAATGTTCATATGTCATCAATAACCTGACATTACAGCATTTTAGCGGGGAATAGCATTTTAATTGTTTCTTTTCACGCAGGTTGGCGCGGTAAGTGGTGATTGACCTCAAATATTGTGATGGAACGCTTCATTTTGCCTCACGTTCGAGGGACCGTTATTTACAGGTGAACTTTCTGCGCTGTTTGAAAAAGAACAGGAGGAATAATGATTGATTGCAAACAGGTTTCCTGAATACTCTGTCTGTCCGCCATTGGTCAGATAATAGGAGAGTTCCGCCTCTTCGTCAATAAAAAACCTGAAGTGAAATAATGCAAGTGAAATTAAAGAACACAGTAAAAAATGGCAGTCATTTCAATAGTAAAAATGGTAATCAAACAAATTGTAATGTAAGTTCCAATTTCACAGGATAATTTTGATTTTAGCTGTATGTACAGTTAAAGTCAAAATTATTCGCCATCCTATGATTTTTTTTACTCTCTCAAATATTTCCCAAATGATTTTTTAATTTTCACATTATTTCTAATAATATTTTTTCTTCAGCAGAAACCCAGCAGACACATGTGACATCATTAAACGTTAATATTAGGTTAGATTCAGGTCGTCACATCAGGTGACCAAAATTCAATGTCTAGTCAGCGTCTAAGGACAACTTTAATTTGACGTCCAATAATGACATCAAATGATGTTGATATTTGGTTGATTTTAGGTTCTGTTGGAAAGTGGCTAAAGTCCAACGTCGAGTCAACATCTTAAACCAACGTCATATTGATGTCAAATACTAACATTTATTCGGCAACCAAAATCCAACGTCTGATAGACGTCATAGTGGTAACGTCCACACAATGTCAAGCTGTAACATCATTAGATGTTGATATTTGGTTTATTTTAGGCTGGACGCTGGACACTGATGTTGGCATGATGTTGGTTTCTGACATCAACACGATTTTCATTTGCAAACAAAATGCAACATCGTCACGATGTTGGGGTACAACGTCAATCTGACGTCATGTTGACATCCTGTGCCTGCTGGGAAGTCTTATTTGTTTTATTTCAGCTAGAATAAAAGCTGTTTTTCTTTTTTAAAACCCTTTTAAGGTCAATATTATAAACCCCCTTTTTTCCGCTTGTCTACAAAACAAATTATCGCCATACAATGATTTGCCTAATTACCCCAGCTTGCCTGATCAAGTTAGTTAAGCCTTTAAATTGAAATTTTAGCTGAATACTAGTACCTTGAAAAATATATAGTAAAATATGATGTACTATTATGGTAATGATAAAACAAATCCAACCCAGGCTTATTCTGATTGTGTACCCCTGTATACTTTTCTTGAGAGTGCCAAATACATCCCAGGACTTACGTTTTCTGCAGTTTTTGTTTTCGTGAGGCCGCTGTGTACACTTTTTGAGATCTCAAATTTCTCTCAAGAGTGCCATTCATGCCTGCTGTTCTCGCATAAATCCACCAGAGGCCGCTGTCGATTGACTGACCGACTGATCGCCGCATACAACCCCTTCCCTAAACCCAACCAATAGTGTTTTCAAAAGAAAAAGTCTCGCGCCAGCCTGATTTTTACCAAGTTTTCATATTTTATCACATCCTCAGCCTGTTATTTACTTGTTATTTTATTTTTTGGCTTTTGTTTTTGTCTTACTCGCTTTCTGGAACAGCTCTTCACCATATTTAAACCCTGTCGTCACGGTCAACTCCTCTCTGTGTCTCAAATCCTCCGACGTAAGCTGCAAGCCTCTAGACAAACTGGTACGAACGGAAAAGCCGTCCATACAGAGGTAATCGGTCAGCTCGTAAGCACGAAAAGAAACGCCGTCATACCGTCCCATAGTGTTCATTTTAAAGAAGAAATGCAGCCATACCGAACGTACTTCTGGCTACATAATACATCTCCAGAAAATGTATATAGGGCTACATTTTCAGAATGAGCCTATGTTGAAGAAATCAGTTAGTTATTATTCATTCATTCATTTTCTTTTTCGGCTTAATCCCTTTATTATTTCAGGGTCGCCACAGTGGAATGAACCGCCAATTTTATCATACCCAATTCACCTATACCACATGTCCTTGGACTTGTGGGGGAAACCAGAGCACCCGGAGGAAACCCACACGAATATGCAAACTCCACACAGAAATGCAACTGACCCAGCCGAGGCGACCATCTTGCTGTAATGTGAACGTGCTATCCACGGCGTCACCCAGTTAGTTATTAAAACTATTATATTTAGAAATGTGTTGATAAACAAATCAACTGTATGTAGTAAACAAACTTAATGGCCTAGTTAGTTTACTTATTTAATATGAAGGTATATTTATCACACAAAGTAATAATTCATATGTTCAACTTTTTATTTATCATGATCTCGCTGGTCTGTATAGGCACTAAGGCACAGATAAACAGCAGCATATGTTGAGTGAGTTTTCATCTGTTGTTTTTTTTTGCAGTGCACACAAAAGCAAATAAAAAAAACCCTGCAACACCAAAAGCCACTTTGGCACCAAAGGCCCTCTGCAGAGAAAGCGTGCAGCATGTCATCAACTTCTCTCTTCACCTGCTGTCAGTCTGATACCTTCGTCTTGAGGACAACAACCGTGGCAAATACTTTACATATCGCCTGTCTTTGATGCTTGAAAGGTGTGTGATTTCACAACACGGGCGTCGCGTCTCGGCTCTTTGCGCTCTCCGATGATGCTGCGGGACGTCCCGCCACGTGCTTTCATGTGCGGAATCAAACAGGCCTCTGCGCTGGGGTCGTGCGTTTGTGAGAACAGCAGCTTCCCATGTTTCTGTCACCATCCTGCTGTACCCGTCTCTCATCTGCCATCTGGATGGATGTTGCGGAGCAGACAAACACTACTTATTCACTTTTTCCCTCACTTTCTAACTACCCGCTGTCACTCTGTGCTTTAGGACGAGTGCGTCTTCTGCGGTGAGGAAGACATGGATGCTGAATAACTCTTAAGATGTTTTTGAGATAAGTTAGAGTGGTTAAGAAAATGGGCATGCATCCGTAATTGGCGGTTCATTCTGCTGTGGTGATCCATGATGGATAAGCTGAAGGAAAGTGCACTCAAAAATTATATATTTTTTTGTTGCTTGTTCAAACTACTTATTTAAAATAAGCTGAATCAACACAGGGCAGCACGGTGGCGCAGTAGGTGGCAATTCGTCAATAGTGCATGTATTTGGACTGTGGGGGAAACTGAAGCACCCGGAGGAAACCCATGCCAACACAGGGAGAACATGCAAACTCTACACAGTAATGCCTGGCTGAGACTCGAACCAGCAACTTTCTTGCTGTGAGGTGACAGGTCTAACCACTGAACCACCGTGTGACCCATGTATGATTTAAATCAGAAGTATGCAGGTAAAAGCATTTACAGATTAGGCCTTTTTAATAGACAAATCTTACTGAGCATAATTAATAGTTATTAAAATTATCCTCAATAATTTTGCCTCTCAAACACACTCAGATCATGTTTTCCTTGCCGGAGACTCAGAAACATGCAATATCTTAATCATTTCTGAATGTTTAAATAGTCTAATTGACTTAATCCTCAGCATTCAGGCAGCGGTATTAAACGCGAGAGAGGCAGAAACACACAGGCAGACTGTTATTGACCGCAAGTCCCTGCGCAGCTTTTCAGGTGAATCGATCTCGTGTCTCTCAGGCAAGTTTGAATCATACTAAACCTTTGACTGACAAAACTTCTCCCCATTGAAATGCAGTTGAAAACTCCCCTCTATTGATTCCCTCCTTGATGAATGGAGAAAAATGGAGGGAAAGCAAATCTCTCTCACTCTTTCTCTCCCTCTTTTTATATTTTCTTCATCACCTTAACCCACGCATAACCAACTCCTGAACACAATGAATGGAGGAATGCTGAATTTCATCTGCAGCTCCACAAGTGAGCGCTCATTGAAAACTGATTATCTCCGCATTGATTAGCTGACATGCAGAAATAAGACATCAGCCGGAGAGAAATGAGACACGCTCACACTGAATACTTGTTACATGATCATGTTATTGCATAGCAGATTGTTAAAAGTTAGGCTTTTTGGGGCTTCATTTGGTAATGTTGCTGTTTCAGCATTAAACACAAGCTCTGTGTTACGAAGCGCAAAGTCAATCCTCAAAGTTTTTCACTATACACTGTAAAAAAATGCAGGCTTCCACACAATTCATTCACGTCATCCCAACACAAGTCGATTAAGTTAACTTATCAAATTTAGTGGATTACACAAAAAACAATAGGCTATATGCACACAGACTTTTTAATTGTCAGCCAGACAGCCCAAAGGCTTACAAAATTGTTATGTTTAAGATCTAATTTCTTTAAAAATCAGCGATTTTCACTGCCTGTTATATATACACGATATGAAGTGGGTCTCAGATTGGACAAAAAGCACTGCATTAAACTCCATTTACCCCCGCCATGTAGTTTATTTTACCCCATTGTTTTCAATGGAATTTCTGCACTAGCTTGTTGCTACTGAGGCACTAGCGGTTACAATAGTCTTTCAACTCGTTTTACGCTTGAACTAAATGAATGCTTTAGTACGGTCTATTAAACTGAATGTATTGTAATTACATTACAACATCGATACTGTAAATACAACCTCGTAAAATTGAAAATACTCACACTAAGCTTTCACTGGAAGTTCATCGTCGGCTTTAAAACTAGCTGTGCATAGAGCCTATTAAGTTGTTCCAAACAAATCTTAGGAATTGTTTCAACTCATTTTACAGGGCTCGAAATTGCGACCGTTTTGGTTGCATATGCGCCCGAAATTTTATCTATGCGACCTCAAAATATATTTGGGAGCATTTGTGCGAGTGCATAAAATTGTTACGTGCAACCGGTTTTCACAGCAAAATGTTCACCGCATGCGCGGATTTAGGACACATTCACGCAGAATGTATTTTTGCACTTGAAATGCAGTGCTCAGGAACAGTTTAAAACTGTTGTCATGTCAACTTGCTGCAGTAAACAAAGCCTGCAAAGCTTGCCCCGCCTTCAAGCTCTTTTTATTGGCCCACAGCTGCAACCTAGTACTGGGAAACACCCATACACACTCATTCACACACATACACTCATACACTATGGACAGTTTTGGTTCCCCAGTTCACCTATAGGGCTATAAGTGCAAATCGATTTGGATTGTGGGGGAAACCAGAGCACCCGGAGAAAACCAACACCAACATGGGGAGAACATGCAAACTCCACACAGAACTGCCAACAGACCCAGCTGAGGTTTGAACCAGCGACCTTCTTGCTGTGAGGTGACAGTGCAAACCACTGAGCCACTGTGCCGCCCTAAGTAATAATATTAATAATAATTTCATAGTTTATATAGGTACACAGTTACAAAAAAAAAACTAACATTTAATGCAATGTGTTACATGCAATTTCTTTGCAATGAAATTTACAGATACTTTCTGATAATTCTCTGAGTGAAAATGGCATTCTCCCCTCATCAATGTAAATTTAATTTGACAAGCATTTGACTGCCTGCATAAATCTCCTAATGCATCTGAGGTCCATATAACTGCAACACACTGGATTTAAACAGCGCAACTCTGTATGAGCAATGAAAGCCACTCACTTTGAGACCACAGAGGGAGAGAGAGAGAGAGAGAGAGAGCCGGGGGGGGATCTGAACCCCTGCTGCTCAGGTCCTTCACTAAGGCCTCGGGGGCCGTGTTTCAGTCCAGCCCGAGGGGCCCCGAGTCCCAGCCACGCCTGCAGGGCACTGGGTTTGTTTGTGCTGAAAGAGGAGAGGAGAGGAGAGTGTGACAGCGTTCCTCTCTTCCATTTCTACAGATGTGCTCTGATGCTCTTACATAATGAGAGGAGGCAGAGGAGAGAGCTGGCACTCGCTTTTTCCTCAAGGCATGGAAATATGCTTCAAGGATGCTTGTAAATAAAATGATAATTGCACAGAAACTTTGCCTTTTTTGTTGAGAGCAGCGCTGTTATTTTAATCTGAATTACCAGCATTGCATCACTCTTTGTGCATTATTGAATTTTTAATAAACAAAGGCGAGATGAGTATATTTGAGCTGCATAATGCAAAACGCACCATGAAATGTGTGAGTTTCTCATGCTGTAATGCCATCAAATGCAGTCACTCTCAGCACCCTCAGGTTCGCCCGGGGCCAAAAACACTGCCGCTCCAACACACACACATGCACACGGTCAAGGTCTCACTGTAGAGACCAGTCATGTGTAACGCAGAACCAGCAAAGTGATGTCATACAACTCGAGACAGAGGATTCAAAACAAGTGATGTCATCAGTGTGCGCTAGAATTACAAACACAAAGCAGGAGCACAGATTAACATAAAGAATAAGGTTAAACTCAGCATATAAAGCAATCTTTCTGAAAGCACACATTTTTTATTGAAACTGATATTGAAATAATATTACAATGTGGGGTTTTATTTACGTTAGGGGAATGTTCACTTTACAATGAAACTTTTACTTTGTATTTTTGAAAAGTTCTGTGTTCAGATGACAACGTTCTCAAAACACTCCTTTTGCACATGGATATATAAATTTCTGATTTATATAACATTTCTAAAGATGTTAAAGGTGTTAAAAAACAAACAAAAAGCAACACATCTGTTTAAGTAATGTACATGAAATCATAGATTTCACAACATCATGTTTCATGGTTTCCACTGAGAAAAGAATGTTTTTTAATGGACTTTGCAGATGCACCATTTTTAAAGTTCCCATTTTAGCCTAATAATGTTTTTTTGATGTAAATCATGTGGACTAATAAACATTTTAAATATAAAAAAAATAATATTTAAAAAATTGTTCACAGAAAATAGTGTTTTATAGTGTTTTACAGGTTTGTAATGACATTAAATGAATAATCTTTTTCGTGAAAAATATGCACTTAATCGTGTCCACTCCCAATTCCATTAATCTTGACAGAAATATATAAAGTACATTTAAAAAATCTAGTAATTGTGCTGAAACTGCTGCGACGTTCATCAATCTGTACACTGTAAAATAATACTGTCAAATTTACAGTAATTTACTGGCAATTTTAGTTGACTTTAGTAAGACTGTAGATTTAAAAGCTCACTGTAAAATTAATAATTACAATTTACTGTCAAATTTTCATTCCCAGTGATGGGTTGCAGCTGGAAGGACATCTGCTACGTAAAACATATGCTTGATAAGTTTGCAGCGGTTCATTCCGCTGTGGCGACCCCAGATTAATAAAGGAACTAAGCCGAAAAGAAAATGAAAGAATGAATGAATGAACATTAATGAATGAATGAATACTGACAATTTTGGTTAGCAGTAAGCATGTAAGCATTTACAAGCAGACTGTAAATTAATAATTACAATTTATTGTCAAATTTACAGTAACTTACCGGCAATTTTGGTTACCAGATAGACTGTCAATTGATAAATACAATTGTAATTATGATTTAATAAACTATTTATTATTAATTTAATATATTAGCTACTGACTACCCTGGAAAAAGTTGTACATCTCTAGCCCTATGTGACATGCTTATAAAGTAGAAATGTTCAAAATAATAGGGATTTGTAAAAAACATTACAGTAACTTACTGGCAATTTTGGTTGCCAGTTAGACTGTAAATTTATGAGTGCACTGTAAATTAATAAATACAGTTGTAATTACGTATATACAGTGTGCTTGTAAATTTACATTCGTATCGGCACCAAAATTACCAATTTTTTTATGGTATATGTGTAAAAGTAAAAAAGATCATCACATGATGTAATAAACTATTTATTATTAATTTAATATGTTAGCTACTGACTACCCTGGAAAAAGTTGTACATATAGCCTTATATGACAAGCTTATAAAGGAGAAATGTTCAAAATAATAGGGATTTGTAAAAAAAATTACCGTAACTTACTAGCAAGTTTATAAGCGCACTGTAAATTAAGGGTTACAATTTACTGTTAAATTTACAGTAACACACTGGCAAATTTGGTTGCCAGAAAGACTCTAAATTTACAAGCTCAATATAAAATTAATAATTAAAATGTATTGTCAAATGTACAGTAACTTTCTGGCAATTTTGGTTTCCAGTAAGACTCTAAATTTACAAGCTCAATGTAAAAATTAATTATTAAAATTTACTGTCAAATTTACAGTAACTTACTGGCAATACCAGCATCCTCTATTAATAACCTTAAGTTTATTACTTCAGTACAAAATGCAGCTGTCAAAATTCTTATCAGGTGTAGAAAATATGACCATATCACCCCAATTTTATCCTCCTTACACTGGCTTCCTGTTAAGTTCCATATTGATTATAAAATATTGCTTCTTCTTACCTATCAAGCTTTAAATAACCAAGCTCCTGTTTATCTAACCAACCTTCTGTCTTGCAACAACCCAACGTGCTTTTTAAGATCTCAAAACAGAGGGCTTCTGGTAGTGCCCAGAACAGCAAAGTCCACTAAAGGAGATTGAGCCTTCTCATATATGGCTCCTAAACTCTAGAATAGCCTTCCTGATAATGTCTGAAGATGGATTTGCTCTTCAGTGTTTGGACTTTCAGCAGTGAAAAACCACACTAAACTGAACTTAAACTATTAAAATTGGACTGACAGTTTCAACATGCAAGAACTATGTTAAGCTGCTCTGACAAAATCTACATTGTAAAGGCACTATAGAAGTAAAGATGAATTGAAATGATATTTTTTTACATTGTATGTTAAAAAAAGATCATCAAATGATGTAATAAACTATTTATTATTAATTTATTATATTAGCCACTAACTACCCTAGGAAAAAAGGTATATATCTAGCCCTATATCACAAGCTTATAAAAGATAAATGTTCAAAATTAAAGCACACACACACACACACACACACACACACACACACACACACACACACACACACACACACACACACACAATAGAAAAGATAAATACATGCAAAAACAGGATTATGAGACCAAACTTTTTGTTCCTACAAACATGCACTGACAAACAAGACTAGGAACAAGCATTATAAAAAAGCTAAATGGGTCAATTTTGACTCCATGTTAAATTTAATAATAAAAAGTTATGGGGTAGGCAAACAAATCATCTGCACAACACGAGACGGCTGCGTGATTGAATAATTACGGCCTCTACGGTGGTAATGGCCCATGCGTTGAGTCAGCAAAAATTCCCAGCCTTTTTAATCAACCCTCGAACAAACGTCGTAAACTGCCTACACGCCACTGTCAATGTTTATTAAATCCCCAGTCGCTGAATTTTAAATATTCCCACAAATTGAAGCAGTTGTTGAAAAACTAATATTTCAGTCACTCCGAGAGACGTTAATATATTGGTTGCCACATGCCCTTTGCATTCACAAGAGCAATTACGGACCGCGGCGTAGGCAAGAGAGTAATGAGACAGAATAAATATTTTCTCTTTCTTCTTCAGCCACCCGTGTAAGCGGAGTGCGGAGAGAGGGATGACAGACGTCTGCGCCCGAACACCCGGGAAATATATATCAAAGTCAGGACTCATAATTTATGTAATGACATTTGCTTGGCCACTGATTAGCTGCCTTATCAACCTCGGTAATAAAGGAGCCCTAACCCCCAAGTTTATCATTCATTTATCAGCAGTCGTTTTGAATAATATCACAGGATTGTAATGTGATCATTATGCGGCGTGGAGAGCGGCGGACAGAGGCGGTGTCACACACTGTCATAGTTCACGCCTCTTAATTTGCCTCTGCTTTCCGACGCCTGGGACAAACTGAGTCAACAGGAGGAAGAAAAAAAAAAAGGGAGAGGAAGATGAATGAAAAGGCGTATCAGAGGAGTGGATCTCAAGGGTCGAGGAGGAAATGTTAAATACAACATAAAGGCCAATGAGGTTGCAGCCAATCAGATGCTGTGCACAGGGAAAGAAGAGCCAATTAAAAGGTGAAAGAAGGGAGGGGGTGTTGACTTTTAAAGAAATAAAGAAACTGAAAGTTACTTAAAAACACAATGTGTCCTTTTCACCACTAGAGGGTGTGTATTCATAACAAACAAAAGCATAGTTTGATGACAAAGTGATTGTGTCTGGAATCATGCTAGTTGGGGTCTTCATCACATCCTACGGGACTAAATGAAGAAAGAAAGAAAGAAAGAAAGAAAGAGAAAAGGCTTAGAAGCACAATATGTCCTTTTAACCACTAGAGGACATGTATTCACAACAAAAAAAAAAGTGTAGTTTCATGATGAAATGGCCGAGTCTGGAATCATGGGAGTTGGGGTCTTCATCACATCCTATAGGACTAAATGAAGAAAGTAAGAAAAAAAAGAAAGAAAGAAAAAAAAGAAAGAAAAAAGAAAGAAAGAGAAAAGGCTTAGAAGCACAAAATGTCCTTTTCACCACTAGAGGGTGTGTATTCATAACAAAAAAAAAAGTGTAGTTTGATGACGAAGTGGCCGAGTCTGGATTCATGGGAGTTGGGGTCTTTATCATATCCTATGGGACAAAATGAAGGAAGAAAGAAAGAAAGAAAAAAAGAAAGAAAGAAAGAAAGAAAGAAAGAAAGAAAGAAAGAAAGAAAGAGAAAAAGGCTTAGAAGCATAATATGTAATTTTCACCACTAGAGGGTGTGTATTCATAACAAACAAAAGCACAGTCTGATGACAAAGTGATTGTGTCTGGAATCATGGTAGTTGTGGTCTTCATCACATCCTACGGGACTAAATGAAGAAAGAAAGAAAGAAAGAAAGAAAGAAAGAAGGAAAGAAAGAAAGAAAGAAAGAAAGAAAGAAAGAAAGAAAGGCTTAGAAGCACAATACGACATTTCCACCACTAGAGGGTGTGTATTCATAACTAAAAAAAAGTGTAGTTTGATGACAAAGTGACCGAGTCTGGAATCGTGGGAGTTGTGATCTTCATTACATCCTATGGGAATAATGGAAACTTTAGTAGGTTTAGGGGTGGGTTTGGAGGCACACTTTTTAAAACTTGTACCTTTTTGTATGAATGAAGTCAAAATTAAACACTTTTCTTTCAGATTTATATTAGATCAGGCTGAAAATCTTGTTTATGGATGAAATAAAGTTTACTTGTTTAAATGTTTACTTATTTGATTTATTTTAGTCCAATTTTCCATTTATTTTTTTCAAGCATTTCCAAAAGGCCTTGAAGCTTCCAGGACTATTCTGTTTCAAAATTTACAATTAAAACATTTTCCTTTTGTGCATGAAACTTTTTAAAAGTGTAAATAATTTTTTAATTCGGATGAAAGAAAAAAGAAAGGAAGGAATGAAGGAAGAAAAAAGGATGAAAGAAAGAAAGAAAGAAAGAAAGAAAAGTAAGGAATGAAGGAAGAAAAAAGGATGAAAGAAAGAAAGAAAGAAAGAAAGAAAGAAAGAAAGAAAGATAGAAAGAAAGAAAGTAAAGGAAGTAATGAAGGAAGAAAATGGGATGAAAGAAAGAAAGAAAGAAAGAAAGAAAGAAAGAAAGAAAGAAAGAAAGAAAGAAAAGGAAGGAATGAAGGAAGAAAAAAGGATGAAAGAAAGAAAGAAAGAAAGAAAGAAAGAAAGAAAGAAAGAAAGAAAGAAAGAAAGAAAGAAAGAAAGAAAGAAAGAAAGGAAGGAAGGGAGAAAGAAACAAGGAAGGAAGAAAAAATGATGAAAGAAAGAAAGAAAGAAAGAAAGAAAGAAAGAAAGAAAGAAAGAAAGAAAGAAAGAAAGAAAGAAAGAAAGTAAAGGAAGGAATGAAGGAAGAAAAAAGGATGAAAGAAAAAAAGAAAGAAAGAAAGAAAGAAAGAAAGGAAGGAATGAAGGAAGAAAAAGGGATGAAAGAAAAAAGAAAGAAAGAAAGAAAGAAAGAAAGAAAGAAAGAAAGAAAGAAAGAAAGAAACTGGACATGACTGGAGGTTGAAGCCCAACAGGCATTAAGCCAATCGAATGCTACAGAAAAGGAGGGAAAAGGACTATTCTGAGCGAAATGAGGGAGAAGCCATTTTCCAGTGTCTAAATAATAGAACTAATAACTACAAAAACATTTAAGTCACTTGATTAAACTGTCTTGAGAAGAATTAAAAATTAAACAAATGATATGCCACTATTGTTCCAGCCAATCAGATAGTACAATAAACATTAGAAGAGGTGAGGAGGGTGGGTCAAATGAGTGAGATTCAGCTCAAAACAACAAAACGTCCTGGTTACGTACGTAACCCACGTTCCCCGAATAGGGAACGGAGACGTGTGTCTGTTATTAAACAGACTTTTGGGAGTGCTTTAGACGACCAATCACATCTGAAGATAAGAAAACGGGCCAATGAAATGCCAATTGAATTGGCGGAGCTTAGCTCCACAGCTGAAACTGATGAGCCAATTAGGGCTATATCAGTCGGCTGCTGGAGCCAGCTCATCAGAATTTGCCTGCTGAAGAGCCGATCGCTCAGCTCCCAGCTGGAGACTCAGGTGCTGTGGCAGTGGAGACACACGTCTCCGTTCCCTATTCGGGGAACGTGGGTTACGTACGTAACCAGGACGTTCCCCTTCATATGGGAACTTCAACGTGTGTCTGTTATTAAACAGATTTTTGGGAGACTGTATGGAAAGCGCCACAGCAGCTAAGCCTGTCGCGTCCCTGATGTGTAGTTTGCCAAGCCAAAGCGTGAGCGCACTGACATCACCAAGAGCGCAACCTTCCAACGTCCCCTAGGCCCAACATATTACCATTACATGGGAATAAAAGTTTTAAATCGGGGGTCGTAAGTGTGCTTTTACCTAGCTAATATAGACTAGGGATTTTGGAAATACGACAGTACGTTGGGAAAGCGTGCCAGTCCCCGAAGGGGGAGGACGCAGCGGAGACCACCTGCTACCCTAAAAGGGGAGACCTGATGGTAAGGAGACATATGGACTAGCCCTAATGAGGGGGAGTGCTACATATGATAAGCTGGTTAGCGGTTTAGGGAAGACACGGGACCGCCTAATAAGGGAGAACACACCGTGGTAATAATGCATATGACATCACCAAATGGGGATGCACATAGCTGGCACCGATCCTCAATATGCGTGTAGACCTAATGGGCATACCAACCGCACACTGAGCCATGCACTCGACTCCTCCGCTGAGTCGATGCTGGGGGCCTCGGAGGAATTCTCTAGGGTTCGCCTGAGAAGGGAAACTTACTAGTAGAATAGGAAAAAGCGCACGCATCTCCGGTTTAGGGAGCCTGGCGCAGCAAGCGTTTGTGACACCGAGCTTAATTCTCCCCCGATTGATTGGGATTCCCCAATAACCGGGAAAAAACGGCTCCACTCGGAGGTTATAAAACCTCGCAAATGTGTTAGGTGTCGCCCAACCCGCAGCTCTGCAGATATCTGTGAGAGAGGCGCCGCGTGCTAACGCCAATGAGGAAGCGACACCTCTAGTGGAGTGCGCTCTCACGTTAGGAGGGCGCGGCTCGCCCTGGCATTGATAAGCGAGGGCGATGGCATCAACTAACCAGTGGGCCAACCTCTGTTTTGACTCGGCACTTCCCTTCTGCCGGCCACCATAACAGATAAAGAGCTGTTCACATGATCTTACATTTTGCGTTCGTTCCACGTAAAGGCGCAAAGCGCGAACGGGACAAAGCAGTGAGTGGGCTGAGCCTGCCTCCTCCGCAGGCAGCGCTTGCAGGTTCACCACCTGATCTATAAATGGGGTGGTAGGAACCTTGGGCACATAGCCAGGTCGGGGTCTCAGGACAACGTGAGAGTAACCCGGCCCGAATTCAAGGCACGATTCGCTGACCGAAAATGCCTCCAGATCCCCAACTCTCTTGAATGGCGCCAATGCGATCAGCAGAGCTGTCATAATGACAGAATACAGAATCGAGTGGCTAAAACAGATCTCTCTGCAGCCACCAGGACTAAAGAGAGATCCAAGAGGGCATGAGAGGGGGGCGGGATGGATTTAATCGCCGCGCGCCTCTGAGGAATCGGATGATTAGATCATGCTTCCCGAGCGTGTTGCCATCCACCGCGTCATGATGAGCGGAGATGCCGCCACGTAAACCTTCAGTGTGGAGGGTGACAGCCTACGCTCCAGCTTATCCTGAAGGAAGGATAACACAATGCTAATCTGGCAAGTTCGGGGGTCTTCTCGGGGAGAAGCGCACCACTCAGAGAATAGACTCCACTTCAGGGCGTAGGCATGCCTCGTAGAGGGTGCTCTAGCCTGAGTGATGGTGTTAAGTACCGCGGGCGGTAAGTCACCAAAGTCCTCCGCGCTCCGTCTATGGACCACACGTGGAGGTTCCAGAGATCTGGGCGTGGGTGCCAGATGGTGCCCCGTCCCTGAGAGAGGAGGTCCTCCCTTAGGGGAATGCGCCAAGGAGGGGCCGCCGCGAGGAGTGTGAGCTCCGAAACCCAGGTCCGGTTGGGCCAGAGGGGCGCAACAAACAAGACCTGCTCCTCGTCCTCCCTGACTTTGCACAAAGTTTGTGCGTTTAGGCTCACTGGGGGAAACGCATATTTGCGCGTGCCCGATGGCCAGCTGTGAGCCAGTGCATCCGTGCCGAGGGGTGCCTCGGTCAGGGAATAAAACAGCTGGCAATGTGCGTTCTCGGTGGAAGCAACAGATCGATCTGGGCTTCCCCAAAGCGCGCCCATATCAGCTGGACCGAATCGGGGTGGAGTCTCCATTCTCCTCGGGACACTAGCTGCCGTGAGAGCGCATCGGCTGCACGGTTGAGCTCGCCCGGGATGTGAATGGCACACAGTGATTTCAGCCGCGTGTGACTCCAAAGGAGCAGACGGCGAGCGAGCTGAGGCATGCGGCGAGAGCGCATACCCTCCATATGGTTGATATAAGCCACCGCCGCCATGCTGTCCGTCCTGACCAGCATGTGTTTCTGCTCCAACACCGGAAAAAAGCGGCGGAGAGCCAGATACACTGCCAACAGCTCCAGGCAGTTGATATGCCAATGCAGGCGGGGTCCGGACCACGAACCCGCGGCTGCATGCTCGTTGCACACGGCCCCCCAGCCCGTGCTGGAGGCATGTGTCATTACGACAACATGCCTGGATACTAGCCCTAGGGGCACTCCGGCCCGTAGAAAAGCCAGATCCGTCCAGGGGCTGAGGGTGCGGAGACACAGCAGAGTGATGTTCACCCGGTGCGTACCCGCGCGCCATGCCCGTCTGGGGACTCGATCGCGAAGCCAACGCTGAAGTGGTCTCATATGAAGCAAACCGAGCGGCGAGACCGCGGCTGCGGATGCCATATGCCCCAGGAGCCTCTGAAAACATTTCAGTGGGACCACTATTTTCCTGTGGAGCTCGTTACACAGGAAAGCATTAGCCTGGCGCGCTCCTCGGAGAGGCGCGCAACCATAGCAACCGAATCCAGCTCCAGCCCGAGGTAAGAGATCCTCTGCACAGAGCAAAGTTTGCTCTTCTCTCGGTTGACCTGAAACCCCAACTGGTCGAGGTGCCGAAGCACTTTGACTCTGTGCATAATCAACTGATCGCGAGAAGAGGCTAGAATGAGCCAGTCATCGAGATAGTTGAGTGTGCGGATGCCCGCAAGCCGCAGTGGCGCAGAGCACCCTCCGCGAGCTTGGTGAAAACCCGCGGAGACAGAGAGAGCCCGAAGGGGAGGACTTTGTACTGCCACGCTCGTCCTTCGAACGCAAACCGGAGAAAAGGGCGGTGGCGTGGAAGAATAGAGACATGAAAATACGCGTCCTTCAGGTCTATGGCTGCAGACCAATCTTGTGGACGGACGCTCTGAAGCAAGCGTTTCTGCGTAAGCATTCTGAAAGCATTTAGTATAAATGACAGATCAGTCTGCGCAGATCTAGGATTGGTCTTAACCCCCCGCTCTTTTTTGGCACGATGAAATACGGGCTGTAGAACCCGGACTCCATCTCGGCTGGAGGGACCTGCTCGATTGCGTCCTTCGCCAGGAGGACCGCAATCTCCTCTCGCAAGACAGGGGCGCTCACGGGGATCACCCTCGTGAAAAGGACACCCGTGAACTTGGGAGGGCGAATAGCGAACTGAATCGCATAGCCGAGTCTGACCGTCCGTATGAGCCACCGCGATGCGCTGGGCAGCGCTAACCAGGCTGGCAGAGCGCGCGCTAATGGCACCATCGGAGCGATCACTGACGTGCCAGCGGAGGGGCAGCTCGGGATGGGAGTGCTCATCCCGGGAAGCGGTGCGTCCCGGGGAAGAGCTGAAAATAAGAGAATTTCTCTTACCTTCCTCCCTGGATCCCGCGGTGAGGCCAGAGTGAGAGAAAGGAGTCCGTCCTGCTGCACTCTGAGGGCCTGAGGCGAAGGGTCCCGGTGCTGCGAGCTGAAAGGCGGAGCGTCCCAGACTGGCAGTACTCGGGCTCGCGCATCCGGAGAGAGAGGAAACTGCTCTTTTGGAAATTTGGTTGCCGCCAGCCCAGGGGCCGGCAGCGAGGAGTTTAAAGTCGTTGTGGACTGATTTAATAATCCTCGGCCCCCCACCGAGGAAAGAGCAGGTCCCCTCTTTTCCGAATGGCCCGTCCCAGGAACGCTTCGCGGTCCGTTTACTGGACTTAGCGGCGCCCTGGGGCGGGGGCGTTGCAGTCCCGCGGGAGGCTCGGCATTGCCGCCTGGCCGGAGCGGGCAGCGAAAGCGGAGCAGATGAAGCCGCGGGTGGACGCCCTCGGCGAAGAGCAACCGCAGCGGAAGGGGCAGCGGGAGGAGCAGTTTTTCGAGCCCGCTGATAGATGACCTCACCCCTCGCCTTGGACTGCTTTTCACCGCGGAGAATTCCTGGGTGAACTCCCCGACGGTGTCGCCGAAAAGGCCGGCCTGGGATACGGGAGCGTTAAGAAAGCAAGCTTTGTCAACGTCTCTCATATAGCCAAGCTCAGCCAGGGGTGGCATTCCTGGACCACTAATGTGGCCATCGTCTTCCCCAGGGCACGAGCAGCCGATTTAATAGTCATGAGAGCATAATCGGTTGCCGTGCGGAGCTCATGCAGCAAGCCTGGGGGAGAACCGCCCTCCTGCATCTTGGCCAGCTTCTCGGCTTGGTAGCGTTGATAGGTGGCCATAGCGTGCAGAGCGGAGGTGGCCTGGCCCGCAGCAGTGCAGGCTCTGGCCGTGAGAGACTCAGATAACCTGCACGCTTTGGAAGGGAGTGAGGGCGGACCTCTCCGAGTGGAGCAGCTCTGCGGACAGAGCACGCTCCGCCTGGGGAAATCGCCTCATAACCCCTGGCCGCTCCGTCATCGAGGGAGGTGAGAGCGGGAGCGCACGAGGACCGGGCAGAAAAATGTGCCCTCCATGCCTGCGTGAGCTCTCTGTGTACCTCCGGGAAGAAGGGGACGGGGGATCTAAAAGGCTTCGCCTTCTTCACCCCCACGTAACACCCATCTAAGCGGTCCGGCCCCGGTTCTGGGGGACAAGCCATCTCCAGTCCCACGGCCGAAGCAGCCCGGAATAACACGGCTAACATGTCCGACTCTAGATCCGAAACCTCACTGATAACCCCGGAGGGTGGCAGGGGGTCCGGATCTTCATCAGAGCATGTCAGCCCGCCCTCCGATGCAGCGATGGACATCACGTCCCCGGTGTCATCTAATGAGAGCGCGGCCAACCCAGAGGATGGACCAGCGCTAACACTCGAAGCAGAAACAGAGCGCACTGGCGAGGAGCGAGGGGTCCGCGGGCCCGAAGGCGACGGATTAGCCCCCACTGTAACCCTCAGGCCTGCCCGAGTGCTAACCGCTTGGCGGGGAGCAGCAGGGGTGACTTGCCCTAATAAAAGAGCTCGCCGCGACCTCAGTTGCGCAACAGTCAAGCCATCGCAATGCGGGCAAGAACTGTCCGCGAGCACCGCATCAACATGTTGGACCCCCAAGCATGTGACGCAGTACTCGTGCCTGTCATCCGGGGAGAGGAAACCACCGCATCCAGAAATGCACGGTCGAAACGACATCTTTAAAAAGACGCGCTGCACGACCGTGTGCTCTCTTAGGGAATTCTGCTCTTTTAACAACTGCTCTTTCAGGTCACCAGCGAAACGCCAAGGGGACGGGAAACCCAGCTCGACCGCCGCTAGAACGTCTTCCCTCGCACTGGTGAGAATAATGCTTTCTTCAATGTTGGAAGTCAGCTCAGCAGAAGGGTTCTTCAGTCTCAGATCGGGTCTGAAGCAACAATTCTGATGAGCTGGCTCCAGCAGCCGACTGATATAGCCCTAATTGGCTCATCAGTTTCAGCTGTGGAGCTAAGCTCCGCCAATTCAATTGGCATTTCATTGGCCCGTTTTCTTATCTTCAGATGTGATTGGTCGTCTAAAGCACTCCCAAAAGTCTGTTTAATAACAGACACACGTTGAAGTTCCCATATGAAGGGGAACTAAAATGACTGATGATTTTCATTGCAACAACACAAATCAGCAAACAAAGCTCAGAAGCAGCGTTTAGTCTTCTTGTCATATCAAAATCCCCCATAAAGACTCCATAAAGTCAGGCTTGACATGTTTTTCAAACTTTTCCACCTACAGATCAGATGACACGCGGCATAATGGAGAGCGCAGGCAATATGATTGTTACACAGCACTTATCCATTTTCCCAGATATGATGGATTTTGTGCATCTGAAGCGAGCAGGAATGAAAGAATATGAGAAATTACGGCGGCTCCAGGAACGCAGCGACGGTAAATGTAATTTGATCGACACAAATTACGGCTGGCATGTCGGGGAGTTTGGTCTAGTCCTCCAGTAATATTCCTGTCAGAAATCTCATATATCCTTTCCCATAAAACACTGTGTTTATTTATTCTCCGGCACTCGCACACACACACACACACACACACACACGCTCGCTCTGTCTCTCATTCTCTCAAATTGCAGGATATTACATTTGTTTTGCTGCCGTTGGAGGGATAAACTGCGTGTGGAAGTGTGTAGTCGCATGTCACGGAGACAATAAGACACTAGTGGAAAGTGCTGATGAAAAGAGCAGCGCCGCATTTTCACTTGAACTCCCTTTAGAATTAATACACATCTACATATAGCCGAGCGCAGATTCATCATGTTTCAGGTTTCATTTCATTCTTTTGTTTACTCTGGAAAATCAGATCACCTTTCGCTGAAGTTTCTTTGTGAATTTGTACATTGCAGGAAAAAAAGATGAATTTTTTGGTTTGTGGTTTTGGAAATTTCAAGGGAACGTCAATGAGGGGTGCACTCTTGTATTTCTCTTCCATTTATTAAACTGAATGCAGGGTTTTAGGAGTTTAAGAGCTTTATTATAAACATAAAACTTGTAGCGAAAGATGCTGGAGACAAAGAGCAGTCAAAGACATCAATTTAATTGTTTAGACAGCAAAATTTAATAATAAAAAAAGGCCTGAAAAAAATTATAATGAATGAATAAATAAATAAATACAAACACACACACAAACACACACACACACGCACATACACACACACACACATACACACACACACACACACACGTATATATATGGATGGATGGATGGATGGATGGATGGATGGATGGATGGATGGATGGATGGATGGATGGATGGATGGATGGATGGATGGATGGATGGATGGATGGATGGATGGATGGATGGATAGATAGATAGATAGATAGATAGATAGATAGATAGATAGATAGATAGATAGATAGATAGATAGATAGATAGATAGATAGATAGATAGATAGATAGATAGATAGATAGATAGATAGATAGATAGATAGATAGAAAAATTTCAACACATTTCTAAACATAATAGTTTTAATAACTCATTTCTAATAACTGATTTATTTTATCTTTGCCATGATGACAGTAAATAATATTTGACTAGATATTTTTCAAGACACTTCTATACAGCTTAAAGTGACATTTAAAGGCTTAACTAGGTTAATTAGGTTAACTAGGCAAATTAGGGTAATTAGGCAAGTTATTGTATAATGATGGAAAGAATAAGAAAATATATAGCTTAAAGGGGCTAATGATTTTGACCTTAAAATGTTTTTTTTTATTTTTTATTAAAACCTGCTTTTATTCTAGCCTGAAATAAAATAAATAAGAATTTCTCAAAAAAAAAAAATATTATCAGACATACTGTGAAAATTCCCTTGCTCTGTTAAACATCATTTGGGAAATATTAAAAAAATTCAAAGGGGATCTAATAATTCTGACTTCAACTGTATATATACACATAAATAAAATAAAATAAATAAATAATTCA